>NC_134469.1:43757495-43834065 GCF_964194025.1 Convolutriloba macropyga
TATCGCACCTTTTTTGACCTTTTTGATTTTCTATCAATGATCAGTTTTGCATTGAAACATTTTCGGTTATTGTCTTTTTCGCTAATAGAGAAATTTTGGTAACATTTATCTGTGGAACTTGCTTTGTTCAGGGCATTTTTTCAACATTTTTCGGCCAATGACCTTTTAGCAACATTTTTTGGGATATTGAGCTCATAAAATCAAATAATTTACGATGACGAGGTACTTTTTTCCAGTACTGAAATTCATAATTTATATTGAAACGTCCTCACTCAGTAGTGAATCACTCTAAGACTTAAGACTGGGAACTTTATGCTTTCCTAAGAAATAACATTAGAGAGTTTGACAGCAAGTACTATAGCAGATTCTCCTCTTATGCATAGTTTGTGCTTTCATGACCTGTTATATTATAAATGAAGGAGGTATACCACATCTCATTTTTTAGAACAAATTAGTCATTGTTTTTGTTAACGGAACAATATATCAGTAAGTACCCAGGTTGAAGTATGTCAATAATCAGATCAATGCAGACAAAATCAGTCATGATCAGACTTGAATACAGACAATAATCATCCATGGCCAAACTCGAAATCGATGTGTACACTAACGGGTTGAGCACCATAGAAGAAACTTACTAATCATAAACCGTCTTATATTGGTTTTATGGAAAGAAACCAGTCGTACGCTGATCATGAAAAATTTTGAGTCTAGCTGAGATTCAGTCCAAGAGACCACTTGAAGTTTTTAAATACCGTTCATGTGTTTGAAACATGAAAATACTGATTTTTTTGGAAACGTACAAACCACGAAACGCCATGAAATGTTAATAGTCCATTTTATGGTTATAATGAATGAAATTTTAATAGACTTTCATTTTTGGTTTATTGGCTTGTAAGTTTGGTCATCCCGGTTGCTCTCTTTTTTTAGCTCAAACTGTTACCTAGATTCTTCCAATTATGGAGGAGTTCGAAAAAAGAATTGGAGTACTCATACTAATGGCTCTGGCGACTGTTGTGTGGAGTCCTGCAGCAGTGTCAGGAGCTACTTACTCGAGAGAATACACAATGGTTGGCAAACTGGCCAATGTGTATCAGCCCTTTGGACTGTGGTACCATGACCTTACAACTGAGAGGTCATTGGAGGTCATCAACCACATTGCAGATGACGTTAGAAAAACCCTTTGCTAGGTCTTTAAACAAAAAAAAGCGTCTTATCAAAAATGATGAAATTTCAGATCTTCTTAAGAAAAAAACCAAAAATTTTGAACAGTTTTTTTCAAAAAAAATGTTTTTAACCCGTTTCTTCCAGAAATGATAAATTATGATAATTTTTAAACCTACAATGCATATAATTTGAATGATCTTTAATATGCGTTCGCCACAAATTTTGAACATTTTTTTTTAAAAAACGTTTTTAAATCCGTTTCTTCCAGAAATGATCATTTATGATACTCTTTAAACCTACAATGAATATAACTTGAATGATCTTTAATATGCGTTCGCCACAAAATTTGAACATTTTTTTTATAAAGTTTTTTAATCCGTTTCTTCCAGAAAAGATCATTTATGATAAATTTTAAACCTACAATGAATATAACTTGAATGATCTTTAATATGCGTTCGCCACAAATTTTGAACATTTTTTTTAAAAAAATGTTTTTAATCCGTTTCTTCCAGAAATGATCATTTATGATAATTTTTAAACCTACAATGAATATAACTTGAATGATCTTTAATATGCGTTCGCCACAAATTTTGAACAATTTTTTTTAAAAAATGTTTTTAATCCGTTTCTTCCAGAAATGATCATTTATGATAATTTTTAAACCTACAATGAATATAAATGGAATGATCTTTAATATGCGTTCGCCACAAATTTTGAACATTTTTTTTTAAAAAAAGTTTTTAATCCGTTTCTTCCAGAAATGATCATTTATGATAATTTTTAAACCTACAATGAATATAAATTGAATGATCTTTAATATGCGTTCGCCACAAGTTTTGAACATTTTTTTAAGAAAATGTTTTTAATCCATTTCTTCCAGAAATGATCATTTATGATAATTTTTAAACCTACAATGAACATAACTTGAATGATCTTTAATATGCGTTCGCCACAAATTTTGAACAATTTTTTTAAAAAAAATGTTTTTAATCCGTTTCTTCCAGAAATGATCATTTATGATAATTTTTAAACCTACAATGAATATAACTTGAATGATCTTTAATATGCGTTTGCCACAAATTTTGAACATTTTTTTTAAAAAATGTTTTTAATCCGTTTCTTCCAGAAATGATCATTTATGATAATTTTTAAACCTTCAATGAATATAACTTGAATGATCTTTAATATGCGTTCGCCACAAATTTTGAACAATTTTTTTTTAAAAAATGTTTTTAATCCGTTTCTTCCAGAAATGATCATTTATGATAATTTTTATACCTACAATGAAAATAAATTGAATGATCTTTAATATGCGTTCGCCACAAATTTTGAACATTTTTTTTTAAAAAAATGTTTTTAATCCGTTTCTTCCAGAAATGATCATTTATGATAATTTTTAAACCTACAATGAATATAACTTGAATGATCTTTAATATGCGTTCGCCTCAAATTTTGAACATTTTTTTTAAAAAAAATGTTTTTAATCCGTTTCTTCCAGAAATGATCATTTATGATAATTTTTAAACCTACAATGAACATAACATGAATGATGTTTAATATGCGTTCGCGCATGAAACTCCAGCCAGTCATATACCAGAAAACTATCAAAATTTGGAAGGATATTATCGGTTTAACCAAGACACAAACCTAGCCTTGGAGATACTTTTCGACGATAGATTTGCCCGTGCTACAAAAGAGTGTTGCCAGTAGAAATATAATAATTTAAAGTGAAACAATTTTTATTCATACAGATTGTTTTCCTAAAGAAATTTAGTTCTAAAGAATTTAGTCCCAAGCTTCAAAAAAAATTGACGGTAAGGTTTATTTAAAAATAAATTTTTGTTCTTTGTACACTTTGAAGGCAAACTATTTCAAATGCAGAAAATTAAGGAGGAAAAATAATCCGTCTAAGTTCACTTGAAAAGCACACAAATTATAGAGCTGCTTTTGTTATACAACAGAAAGCTGAACTCATTGGGTAGGGCAGAAAAGTTGACGTAATTTACTGCAGATAAAACTCAAATTGACCACCTTACTTAGAAGAACTGAATAAAAAGTTACATCTAAAAACTAATGTACAACAATTTCTCTGAAATTTAGCCATCTAACTTTTAGTTTTCGAACTGGTAGCGGATGCTTCTGAATTACGTAACTTTTTGTAGAAAAAATGAACGTGAGAATTGAATCATTTTTGTCAACTTTGACACTCAATTAAAAATTTTCTGTCAATGTGTCTCACTTTTGACCGTTACGGTGTTTTTTAATTATTTTTCCACTATCAAACATAAAATTGGACAAATGTTAATGCAAACTCTTATGCCACTCGAATAGATTAACATTGTTAAAGTCATGTTGATCAAAATTTTATGCTCAAACAAATATTCGCCGATTTAAGAATTTAAGAATGAACGCAATTAGAAAAAACTTCCTAATTATTTGTTTTTCGAACAATATTTTTCACCAAGATTTGTCTTAACTCAATTATTCGTAGGGATTGTTACGCTGATTATTTAATCCAGCGTAGATATTATGCACTCACTGTGTGCATTAAAGAAGCAATGAAAAAATGTAGTTGTTCAGAAGGCTGCTTTCAGTGAAAAAAAATGCTTTTAAAGAAATGGTATTTTGTCATCTTTCGAATTTCCTTGGAAAACAAATTTTCCGCTGTAAATTTTTTTTAAAGGATGAGAAACATAGCCCAAAACGTAATTGAATTACTTTTCCTCTACACAAAAATTTTGTCAATCCCTATGAAAAGGTTTCCAAGTTTTTAATTTTAAATAATCCTAATACCTTCTCGTATAATTATCCTCGAAGATTGAGAAGACCACATGTGTTATCTGTGGAGCAAGATAAGCAAAAAAGTAATATTTCCGATGAGAAACCTTTTAAAATTTTAAGCAAAAACATTCAATTTCTCTTCCTTCAAGCATTTTTGTCCTATATACGAAAAGTACAGAATCTGCATTTTCAGGCTTCATCAAAATTTACTTAAATAATACATGCGGATAATCAATTTTTTCATAACATTATATACTCCATTACAGAGTGTATGGAGAAATAACTCCCGAGTCGAAAACAAATTTTAATCTTATAAGATTTTAGAACATTTTCGCAGAGGTATTCCAACAAGATTTATTATGTTTTCACAAGATTCTTGAGACTCTTAAAAAATTAACAACTGTCCTATTCTTTTTTCAAAGTTAAGTTCATATCATTGGTGGTTTTGAGTTTTGTTAATTTTCAGTGCGCATCCATAACTGTGAACAACACTGCGCTGGTCTTCTCATGTCAAGTGGTTCGCTTCGAGGACAAGACGTCCGGTGCATGGGTAGCATTCAACGTCACTCTGACATCACTGCTTATGGTGGAAGTGAAGAGCTTCTCCTATTCGGACATGCGACGCCTTCTCCGGGTCCAGATGAAGGCGTCTATGAAGAGTGTCTATCAGCGCTTCGGTCAGTTCTACCAACAGTGTCCGCATCTATTTGAAACTTCGATAATCATGGTCTCTCTTCTAAGTGGTAACAAGCCCCACCCCCCCCCCCACCCCCATTTTAACACTGTGACTTTCTCAAATCGTTAGAACCTAAATCCTACTCCCCTCGTACATTGATTATTTTTATTATTTTTACTTTGTTATCATTTTAATTAGCCTAATTGAAATGAAAAATGGACACGAGAACAATGTAACTGGAGAGAGTTGTCGTTATTGAAATCTAAAATGAACTATTGGATTTAAATCAAACGTACCTTTGGATCAAAGTAAACCTAGGAGAGATCTCGACTCTATCAGATGATAGGATAATTTTATATCATAATTACAATTTCTCTAAAAATGGAAAATCTTCTGTGATCAATAATCACAAATGTATCATATAAAAGTTGTATATAAGTTAGTTCTCTGTGTTCATTTTTTAAAATCCCATAAATGGTACCAAGAACGTTCACAATCTCACGTCAGAACTTATATTTTGAAAAATACTGAACTAAGATATGATAATTCAGAACTTCATTTTAAACCTAATTAATAAAAACCCGCGAACTGCCAACCTGGTTGCTTAGAATATTATTCTAACTTGATGAGATTTTTCAGCTGAAACCTAGTCGAGACATTTTCGAGAGTTTTAAACGTAAAAAATTTACGGTATCGTCGTTTTTTATCCAAAAACGACAAAATTTCCGTTTTTCGTTTTTGATGGTATTGAACATAAGAAGGATTCGGTATCGTCGTTTTTAAACGTAAGAAAGATTTGGTATCGTTGTTTTTGAATGTTAAAGAGATTCAGTTTCGTCGTTTTTACACTTACGGGAGATACGGTATCTTTTAAGATAAAAAAATTGAAATTACCATCAACTGAGATTTTTGATTTTCGCCTCGCTACATCCGTAAAAATTTCCATCTATAAAACGAAGGTTTTGCCTGTAGCACGTTAATGTCTCTTCCTGATCGTCCATAACAAGATAAAAATAGTCAAAAGGAAATTTCCGTTAAAAACCTCGTGAATTGATTACTATCTTGCTAAATTTGATTTACTGACTGATTCCTAAATGCATCAAATGAATTTGTTAAATTCAGTTTATTCAATATTTTCTTCCGTCTATTTGCAGGTTTACAGTTGTCTAATTTTTTCATTCTGGAAAATTCCTCAATTCTGCGTCTGTTTTAGATGTCCATTCTGGAAACCCTCCATTCTGCTACTACTTTTTTTCGTCTTCTTACATGATTACAAGTGTCTAATGTTTGATTCAATATTTGTTGCGTCGATATACACATTTAAGAGTGTCTATCAATTTTTTGCAACTATTTACATTTTTTTACGCCCCGGTGATTTTCCGCCCCCCCCCCCGTTACAAACAGTTACAAATTATATGTTGTTATATAGCATGTTGCCATTTAAAAAAATAGCACGTATGCGTGGGAGCGTAAAAGATATAAGTCCACAGAGCCGATGCGGTCAAAATAGCATAGATCCATTTTCTCTGAAAAATCTCTCTCTCTCTCTCTCTCTCTCTCTCTTTAAGTAATCTCGAAGCAGATGTTTACGGTTGCTCACAGATATTTAGAACAATGATCACAATTCAAAGCGATTTTTTTCATCGTGTCATTAGTTCTGCTTTTGAAAACACTTTGAATTCTTTAACTAACCTTTGCATTCTCAATTAATGCTAAATAGATACCTAAAAGGAGCGGAAACGTGCTACAAGACTTGTCATCTCTTTTGCTATTTTACAGTACTCATTTTCGAAAAAATTGCCTAAACTTTTTGCAAAAAATAACATACAAAGCTTGTCTCCTAATTTTGCTTTTTTTTATATTTCTATTTTTTGCGTGAATTTTACAAAGATAGAATTTTTTGTGTATTTCTCCGCGTCGTAATGACTGGGCATCTTGAAACGCAACCAACCGTCAAAAACTTTGCTTGCAAACAAGAAAAAAGGTATGCCAAAACTCAGTGAAAAAGAATTCATCAAAAGAATGCTCATCAATGCTAAACAAATATGTTACATTTTTGAATTAAGAATTAAGCAGGAAATTCATGCTCATTCAAGTAGTTTTGCGAATGAGCTAAAAAGAATTTTCAATGAATTTGAACATTCTTTCAAAACTTTTTTCTAAGACGAACGCTTGTAATTCCTGCAAAAGAAAAAACCGTATCATAACGTTTGACTACATTATTTAGAGTAGAAAACAAATTTTCCAATGGAAAAAAACCGACGATATCTTACGTCAAATTTCGAACATACCGACAATAGCTTACGTTTAAAAACCAAACATAACGAATTTCTCTTGCGTCCAAAAACGATAACAAATTTCTTACGTTCGCAAGCAAAGATACCGAAAAACCGAAAACACCGAAGCTCTCTTATGTTTGGAACCCAAGATACCGAAGATTTCGTACAAACTTTTTGTCGTTTTTGTTCGGTCTACACAACAAGGGGATAAGTCCACGCTAAAAATGAAAAATAAATGCTATTTCGGTCCTCAAAGCTAAACTTTAAAACCATTTCTCGTCAATTATCTTTAATTTCTTCCGTTTCAGACTACGAACCAACAGACGTGTAAGTTTGTGTCAAAGCTTTCAATTTTCTGACCTTCATGTGTGCTTTAATTGTTACATTAAAACCTACTTGAGTGAATATTTCTAAACCTGAATGAACACCATACAAAAATCTTAAAAACTATATGGTCATATGCTATTCTTTGTGACATCCTACTTCATAACTCCACCCCCACTACTTTTTGGAAAAGTAGCCGACACTTTTTGATTCAAGCACATTGTTTAAACTCAGAGATGAAAACGCATTTTTTCTTCATATTGTTGCAAAATTTCTAAATAACCTACAAGTCTTAGCTTGTTTGGATACCTAACAAGCATATTCTGTCAATTTGGTTGTAGCGCACCAAAAACGTAACTGATCACTTATCCAAAATCCAATCTTCTGTGCTTTATTCAAGAAATCTTGATCCATTTCTTCAACAACTCGAACATTCGGTCACTCTATTTTCTTCAGTCAAAGCATTCTACCAGAAATAGAAAAGCTTCTCGAATATATAATTACATCATTTAGATCACTTGGTTTTCCTCCTAGACGTTTTATGTAGAATTTCTAGCAAAAGCTCGATATCTTTTTGAGATTTGATCGCAATTTGCTTTTTGGTATTGAAGCGTAGCATGGTCATTGTTTACTCTAATGAGCTACAGTGTCTTCAGGATTTTCTAAAACAGCATGAATAAATTTTTGGGGAATTTTTTGGGTTTTATTTTTTTTTGACGATTGCTGATCATTTTTGCCTCGAAACTGTTGATTTTTACATACCGTTTGTATGCATGTTTTGCGCTCAATTTTGATTTCGATTTGTTTTATTTTTTTTCTCAAGAAAATCAGAAATTTAGTGGAGGAAAGAATTCGTTTAACCAAGTAATCTGACAAGGAGGCTCGTTAATGTGCGTTCGCACATGATGTTCCGACCGGCGCTCATCTACATTTTTGATTTATTTGTCTTTTGACTTATATCTCATTACAACAAGATCTGCCATTAAAAAGACTACGAGAAAAGAAACAACAACAACAACAAAAAAAAAGCAAAATCAAAAATTTCACAGCAAAAACTCATTATCTAAAGTTAAAAGCACTTAGTAACAACGTCAAATTACAATCAGACAAAACACTAACTAAACAAATTTATTTTATTCTACCTACACAGCAGATGGGATTTTTCCTAATTGAGACCAGGTAACATGTCGACAAAAAGAAAAAATAATGCAGCAAAATTCAAAAACCAATCAACTTTTATTAAACGAAACAATTTCAAAAAGCCTTGAAAACCAATAGCCTTTAACGACAAAATTCTTGATAAATTTTATAAAAAGTCATACAGAAACCAATAGGACATGTCTTTGGTTAGACTAAGCCATAAGAACGGACTAAAGATGCAGAAAACTCAGAAAGTTACGAATAACAAATTACAAACACTGCAAAAAAACAAATTAGTGAAGCCATTAAAATCATTGGCTGTTATCTGAATATTATTTATTTTGATTTTGATTTCAATATTTACTAATTCAGCTAAAACTTTATTGAATGAATAAATAAACTCAATGGGGCCACATTTGAATATCATTGGGATCTGTTATTACGCGATTGTGCTAAAGAAACACATTTACACAACTCACAGAAGTTTTTTAATGGAAACGTATATTGTCCAACAAACAAAACATCAGTTACGTCACAATATCAAAAAACCTGTAATTTCAATATACAAGGAATTGTATGGGACCTCTCAATGATGAGAAAAAAAATTAAGTTGAGGAAAAGAACAAGAAAAACCGGAAATGTTGAAAAATCCTTAAAATTTTAAAAACCTATGAGATCATCACTTTAAGACTGCTCGCTATCAACTTACTGCTTCGAATAACATCATTCATTCAGTCATCATTTACAAGCTTATAATATAGGTCAGCATTTTTCAGCTACCTAAAGAATAAAAACATTCAAAAACAGCAAATTCGATAAGTAACTGACCGAGAAAAAAATTCACCTAATTCACTTAATTCACATAAAGGTACACTAAATTAATAAATAGGTTCAATTGAGCCACATTTGAAAATCTTTGGGATCTCTTGTTACGCGATTGTGCTAAACAGGAGAAAAAGAAACACAATTACACCGCTCACCTAACTTTTTATGAAAACGCATATTGTGCAACAGACAATACATCAGTTACGTCATAATATCAGCAAACATGATGAGTTTTAAATTACAGACAATTGCATGGGATCTCTCAATTATGAGACAAAGATAC
This sequence comes from Convolutriloba macropyga, assembly GCF_964194025.1. NCBI lineage: Eukaryota > Metazoa > Xenacoelomorpha > Acoela > Convolutidae > Convolutriloba > Convolutriloba macropyga. The sequence continues at coordinate 43,766,968 of NC_134469.1, forward strand.
AAGTAGACGATACCAACAAAAACTGAAAAAAATTGATAAATCCTTAAAATCTTAATAAAGTTTAACGAGACTAATCGCTATAAACTGACTGCCTTAGGTAAAAATATTCAATCAATCCCAAATTACAAGCGTTTGAGACTGGTCAGCATCTTACGGCTACCTAAAGAATAAAAAAACAGGCTAACACAGCAAATTAAAAAAAAAATGAGCGAGAAAAGTGTCCAAGCTATTAAAAAAGGAACTTTTCAGTAAAAACTTTTTTACCTTCAATCAATTTTCGAACAGCAATGGGATTCTTTTCTTTCACAGTTTGACTACAATAAATCAACAAAGATGGACAAATACATTAACACCACGAAATTTTTGAGAAAATCCGTAGTATCAACGCCCTCAAATTCAATAGCTTTCAATGGAGGCTAATAAATACGCTAATACGCCTCGATAAGAACACAAGATGTTTGTATTTTGTAATTTATCAATATGACATTACAATAAGTCATTGACTATGAAAAAAACAACAAAAACTGGCAAAACAAAAAACTTCAAAATAAAAGTGCGAGAAGATAATGTAGAAGCCGTTTAAACAATAAGCTCATCTCTGAAAACTTTAGATATGATCATTTGTACTACTTTTCTAAGTCAGTGCAACAACCAGTAATAGGACAAGGTTTTAACATTCCAAAAGTAACCAAAACTACGAAAAAAATATCCAATAACATTTTTAAAAAAATTACGAATACTCGTGCATCGAAGTCATAACACCAACGATTAGAAGATAAAACCACCAACTAGAAAAACTTTGGTTTAAATGAAGAAAGAGTGGATCCAGCCATTACTGAGACTGACTTACAGTAACAAAAAGGAGCTTAATATTGGTTGATTTTCAAAAAACTTCGAAATTTTTTAAAAATCTTAACATACATTAAATTTAATAGCTTTCAACGTAATTCAATACATACGCTCAGCTATGCCTTAATTGAACGTATATTGTCCAACAAACAAAACATCAGTTACGTCACAATATCAAAAAAACTGTAATTTCAATATACAAGGAATTGTATGGGACCTCTCAATGATGAGAATAAAATTTAAGTTGAGGAAAAGAACAAGAAAAACCGGAAAGGTTGAAAAATCCTTAAAATTTTAAAAACCTATGATATCATCACTTTAAGACTGCTCGATATCAACTTACTGCTTCGAATAACATCATTCATTCAATCATCATTTACAAGCTTATAATATAGGTCAGCATTTTTCAGCTACCTAAATAATAAAAACATTCAAAAACAGCAAATTCGATAAATAACTGACCGAGAAAAAAATTCACCTAATTCACTTAATTCACATAAAGGTACACTAAGTTAATAAATAGGTTCAATTGAGCCACATTTGAAAATCTTTGGGATCTCTTGTTACGCGATTGTGCTAAACAGGAGAAAAAGAAACACAATTACATTGCTCACCTAACTTTTTATGAAAACGCAAATTGTGCAACAGACAATACATCAGTTACGTCATAATATCAGGAAACATGATGAGTTTTAAATTACAGACAATTGCATGGGATCTCTCAATTATGAGACAAAGTTACAAGTAGACGATACCAACAAAAACTGAAAAAAATTGATAAATCCTTAAAATCTTAATAAAGTATAACGAGACTAATCGCCATAAACTGACTGCCTTAGGTAAAAACATTCAATCAATCCCAAATTACAAGCGTTTGAGACTGGTCAGCATCTTACGGCTACCTAAAGAATAAAAAAAACAGGCTAACACAGCAAATTAAAAAAAAATTGAGCGAGAAAAGTGTCCAAGCTATTAAAAAAGGAACTTTTCAGTAAAAACTTTTTTACCTTCAATCAATTTTCGAACAGCAATGGGATTCTTTTCTTTCACAGTTTGACTACAATAAATCAACAAAGATGGACAAATACATTAACACCACGAAATTTTTGAGAAAATCCGTAGTATCAACGCCCTCAAATTCAATAGCTTTCAATGGAGGCTAATAAATACGCTAATACGCCTCGATAAGAACACAAGATTTTTGTATTTTGTAATTTATCAATATGACATTACAATAAGTCATTGAATATGATAAAAACAACAAAAACTGGCAAAACAAAAAACTTCAAAGTAAAAGTGCGAGAAGATAATGTGGAAGCCGTTTAAACAATAAGCTCATCTCTGAAAACTTTAGATATGATCAATTGTACTACTTTTCTAAGTCAGTGCAACAACCAGTAATAGGACAAGGTTTTAACATTCCAAAAGTAACCAAAACTACGAAAAAAATATCCAATAACATTTTTAAAAAAATTACGAATACTCGTGCATCGAAGTCATAACACCAACGATTAGAAGATAAAACCACCAACTAGAAAAACTTTGGTTTAAATGAAGAAAGAGTGGATCCAGCCATTACTGAGACTGACTTACAGTAACAAAAATGAGCTTAATATTGGTTGATTTTCAAAAAACTTCGAAATTTTTTAAAAATCTTAACATCCATTAAATTTAATAGCTTTCAACGTAATTCAATAAATACGCTCAGCTATGCCTTAATTGAACGACATGCATATGTTTCATGCATAGGTAATCGATAGGACATCATAAAAAGTCTTATCACTATGGAAACAACAACAAATACAGGCAGGAACCAAAAGTTCAGTAGAAAAGTGCGAGAAGAACTTTTCGAAGCATTTTAAACCAAATTTTTCTCTGAAAACTTTATCCAAGATCCATTGAAGTGTTCTCTTAGCCAACTGAAATTATCGGTATCAGGATAAGGTGATAGGATTTTAAGAGGAACCAATATTACGAAAATATCCGAAAAATGTAAAAAAAAAATTTGAAAATTTTTTGCACTAAAGTCATATACCAAATAGTTAAAAAAAACCGCTAACCAGATAAACTTAAGTAGCAGTTGAAAGGAAGGGGGTCCTGTCAATACTGAGATTGACTTACAATTCACAAAAGTAAGTTTATGAGAAAACCTCAAAAAGAAAATCGAATTTCATTTAAAATTACGAAAACACGAGTTGAAAGCAAAAAAAAACACGAGCCATTCCTTGACAACAAATTTTCTTGTTCATTGGGCTTCATTTGACTGTAATCCAAGTTTCTCATTAGTGGAACTTCGATATGAAAGAAAACTAGTCTCTAGGTGACTTAAGGAAATAACAAAAATAAATTTTTTGAAAAGAAAATAGCCCTCAACGAGAATCCGAATTTTTTTGATCGTAAACTTCCCAATGAGATCAGAAATAGTCTTTTTTAATGGCATTTTGTCTATTAGGAACTTTAAATTGATTCATTTTGTGGCGTGAAATGTAATTTTGGTTTAATACTTTTACAAAAAGATCTGAATTTGAAGAAAAATTTCGCTAAAAGTGAACAAAATCATGCCAAATATCCAGTGTTCACTCGAAACTTCAATCCTCGATAACTCGTCGAAACAATCGATATTCAAAAAATCGTTTTAGTTTCGAATTCTACATTGGACGAGCTTTTTAACGATACCACTCTCATTTCTCTACGATGAATATATCGATCGGCCAAAATTGTCTGAACAAAAAAAACCCATTTGAGTATATAGTTCTCCCCCCACAAGTGGGGTCGGAACAATTAAGCATGAAGAACCAAGGATGATACCTGTCAAAAAAGTTCAAATTTGACACCATTGCCCAAGGCCTAATTAGCGCAAATTGTTCCTATGGGACACCAGTTAGGGTTAGAGAGCAGGTGTCAAGCAGTACGAAACTTTTTTTGTACCATAGTGTATATTTTACATGCAGACAATGGCAATACATTCTCTTAATACACTCAAGCAGTTCAAGAAATTTTGTACCATATAAGAGAGCGTAAATTCTGCTGCGAAAAGAACACAATCGTAAAACAATAAATTTGCTATAAATACCGGGAATAGCTAAAGCCAAAAAATAAATGATCTTATGGTGCTTAAGAAGTCCCATCCTTGAAGTTTTGTTGGTGTAATCAATAAACAATGGGGTTTTCATCAGTTTGTGTTTGGGTGTGGCATCAGCACTGTTGTGTTTGTTTGTGTGATCGCACACAATGAACGCTAAATCTGAACTGCTCTGAAGCAAACATGGACATAACTACTCCACTATCAGCCCGTAATTTGAGTTTTTCCCTGATCAGATTTGAGCCGCTCATAGGGGGTAAAGTGCAGCCCTTCCACAGAGTCTAGCAGCACTACGTATGGTTTGTTACGTCCGATCAGGGCTCTACCTACACTCTGGGAATTCTGATCAAAGCCTCGTACGGAGTCCAGATAGCATTATCAGAGCATGCTACAGGGTCTGGTTAGTTTGGTGGTATTGTCTTTGTTGTCTGATCAGCGCTATTTGCAGAGTTTGTACCAACTGAACAGAATTCTTCCCAGAGTCTGGTCAGTCTGTTGAGAACCACGAGGTCCACCCAGAACTACGAGTCTCATCCCAGGTTGAGGTGCAAGACGTAAGTGACCTCTGATCAGACCCAAGACCAACGCACATGGTGTGTTTGCAGACCAAAATAACAGGGTTGGACATTTGGTTCGAGTGCACAATAGTATGATCAGAGGTCACTTCAGTCTGGCGATTGTATAATCAGAGGTCAATTCCGGATGGTAATGGTCTGATTAGAGGTCGTTTCTATTTGCGTTGGTCTGATCAGAGGCCGATCCAACTATGCATTAGTCTGATCAGAGACAATTTCGAGCGCATTTTTTTCTTTCGACTTTTTGCATTTTTTTACTCAGAAATGTTGGCTCTGCCAAGAGGCAACAAAAAAAGCCAGCATTCTGATAGAGACACATCTAGAGTTTGATGGTTCTGATCAGAACCAGAGGAATCCAGCTGATAGCAAATGCCAGTCCCCTTAGGAGTAAATTTTGGTTAATTGTAGACCACGACGTGCCGTATGGAAAACTGTCTAGGTTCATCCATTGAGTCAAAATATGCACGCATGGTGTACTAAATTATTTTTTGGGCTCTCTTTCATTAGCAATACCTTTAAAGTTGGTTTTTTTAGATGAAATTATTGATAATACAAACATCATTATTAGTGAAATGAATATATATATATATATATATATATATATATATATATATATTACAGTAAATTAAAGAGATTAGTTCAGACAGAAAACCATTCACTGATCAGACAATTTCAAGCGCAATTGAGTCTTGTCTGATCAGAGACGATTTCGAGAGCACGATAATTTGATCAGGAGCAAATTTCGAGTGCACAATATTTCAATCAGAATTCATATTAAGCGCTCAATCGTCTTGACAATGGTCTAGGTTTGATATGGGCTCTGGTCGCACAATCATCTTATTTCGGTCTGATTAGAAGTCGTTTCCGTCTGGCAAGGTCTGATCAGAGACAACTCAGAGCGCACTCTGAGAGCACTCGGTTTATTGAGCGCTCTTCAGTCTAATCAGAGGACACTTTGGTCTGGGATGGTCTGGTCAGAGGTCACTTCGGGATGACATCTCAACCTTGGATCAGCGCTGGTTTGGGTCGCAAACCTCATCTTGAGTTATATTATTTATTACAGCGCCAGCAATTGGAACCAGTATTGCTGCCATAGTTGTTCACGCTATATTCAGGATCACGCTATGGTTATGTGAGTGCTCATCCTCAAATAGTGCTCAGCTTCAAATAGACAAGGATTGAACGCCCAATCTGTGTGATTTTAGTCACACATGTTACCTTTCGGTTATCTCACCAAAAATTTGTTTTCACTACATTAAAAAAGCTACTGAATTTGTTTCGCTTGAGTAATCTTCATCTCTAAAATAAAAATCTCAATTCATTTATTCATGAACAAAGAAAACGGAATTGATTGTTTCTGATTTTTTAAAGGATTTAGTTTTCATTTGACCGTTTCAATTAACGTTTAAAATTGTGATCTTCAACACTAATCTTCTCTAATTTTTTTTTGCAAAAACACGTAATGCACATACTGCTTTTGAAATCATTTCTAAGTTTCGGTGCATCATATATCAACAAATATTCTGAACATCATAAGTACTCGCGACTTATTTGACATCATTGCACGGTGAAATAAAAGGCAAAATATTGTAATAGCGCAACAATAAAACTATGCTTAAGAAAACGTGACGATAATTACCAACTCGCAAGATCTTTGTATTAGTTTTAGGAAATTATGTTTTTCTTACAAACCTTAAGTGGAAAAAGTATCTCCCGTTTATCGAGTATAAATACGGTGTTGCTGTTTTCCGCCAATTGAGCGACACATTTAGTATCTTAATTAGGTCTTATATAAGTAATTTTATAAATTCGCCAAATCATGATTTCGGCATATTTCGGCATGATTCCCGCGGGAAAATTTCGACAGTCCTGAAAAAGAGCTTACTGCCACGTAACCATTGTTACATCAAGGCACAAAAAGAATTATAATGAAAATTCAGCTTTTCCAGATGCTAAATTTTTTAAGGAAAATCAATATATCGCATGTTTTTTGCAAGATTCTCGTTCAAAGATGTGATTCAAATCTTCTGAAGAATGAATCCTGCAGCAGCATGTTTGTCAAACACTCCCTCTATAGACTCTGAGTGACACATGGTGGCCACTTTATCTTCTTCCAGACGCCGGATGGTGTCCTGAAATTGACTCTGGGTGTTGTCAAACCAGTCTTTTACCATCAGAGTCGCAATCAGGCCTCCTGGCTTTGTCATTCGGGCCACTTCGAATAAGCTTTCACTCCTAAATAGCCCTCTCAATATCTCAGTATATCTATATAATTCAATGAAATTTAGCTGAATCCGAACATTTCAGACAAATATTAGCAGTGATATGATGAATGTGCTGTTGTAATAGCGCAACGATAAAACTATGCTTAAGAAAACGTGACGATAATTACCAACCACATCTGGTTCAGAGATGCTCTGGCCCTGAGTCTGATGCTTACATAATTTAAAACCAGTCTACTTTTTTCTCAATTTAGAATGGGTTTCCGGGTTTTTTATTTATTTTTTTAATGTTAATAGAATTTTAAAAAAGCGAAAGCCTATTCTATGTAAAAAAATATGCAGCATTCAAGTTCACACAATATTCTGCATGCTGGCCCAGAGTCATAGTGATTAATTCCTTGAGCAGATCAATACACATAAATAATGAACAAGTCTCCAGTTTCTATTCGATTCAATATTAAACAACTGTTTTCAAAACATGGCTGTGATTTCTGTTAACGTGTCCAAATTTATATAATGGCCCATTTTCTCTGTATGAACAAAAGAAAAAAGGCCTTGATATTTCTAAATAATCCATTACAAATCTGATCATTTCGTTTTGTGGTTTCTTATCAGTTTTAAAGTGCAGATAAAACTATTTCATATTTTAATTTCTCTGTTTTTGCAGGAAAAAGTAATGAGGAACTTTGCAGCAGTCGAAAAGAATTTGATATTCTTTAATAGTCTATAAGACATCAGGTAATTATTTTCTGCTATGGGTTTTTCCATTTTGAAATTGTAGAAGTTTTTTCATCTTTTAAAATAGAACAAGTTAGAAGAGCTATTTACTTTACAGATCGATCACTGAAGACACCCACTGATATTACCAAGTCGTATTCCCCAGATGGCACTGATGTCTCCTAAAATATATAGAGAAATAAAATAAAATTGAAAAACCGCAGTAACATCATCTTTAGTTGCTATATTATACTCATTTATACTAGCTGATGACAATAGTAATAGTCTTTCTAGCCCATTAGATTATTCGAAGCATAAAAAAATGAAAAACACCAATTAGTTTGTTCAAACAAGCTAACTGGAACAAAACAGTTGAACAGGTAAAGAAAACGAGAGATGTCCAGATATTGTATTATTCCAATTGAAACGAGAATAAAATTCACGAGGCGCGGGAATTAGATTACGTGAAGATAGACATAGAATTGCGAGCCCTTTGCACCTGTGTCAAGATGTCTTAACTTGCTAAGTCATTCCAAGTACAAATAAATCGATAGCATTCCAGTTCATGTAAATGGATAGTTTGCATATTTTGGCTTGATGTATGGCCGGGTTTCCTAATTTTTCAAAAAAAATCTTAACTTGAAAAATGATGAGTCTTTGATGTTTCTTGTTCTAACACCACGTCGAGTTCGTCATTCCTTTCACATAACTCTACAATCATGCATTTTTTTTCAAGTAAGATGGTTTACTATTTTCGTTCTGTCTCACTGAACAATCATTTGTCCATTTTTGAACCTCTTGCTAAACGTCAGTTATTTCGTACTTTGTCAATACCTTTAAAGTTGACATATGTAAAATTAAAATTTGCTGAAACAATGCAAAAAAAGCCAAAGCTATCCTTAGTTTCAAAGACCGAACAAAGGCGACACAATATATGTTCTGTAAGTTCAGTTTTCTACGTTGGAAAGAATTGGTATGTTCGGCTTGTTCGGTATGTTTGGTTTCAAGCGTGAGAAGTCGTCCGTATGTTTGGTCTGGAACGTAGGAAAGCTTCTGTATGTTTGGTTCAACTGGAGACAATTTTCGGACTATATTTAAGTTTAAAAAATGTCGATATAGAATCTCTCTTATGTTACGTATACCAAATCTCTTTTACGTTTTAAAACGACGATACCAAATTTTTCTTATATTTCTTATGTTAAATACCGAACAAAAACGATGATGCCGACATAAAGGTCGTCGGAACGTTGTTCATTTTGGCTAGAAAAAAACGGCGGTGAACTTTACAACAAAAATTTGCGTGCAAAAAAGTTTGTGCTACGGTTGCTTTTAAAAGATTATAAATTTTTGGTTTCCAGTTTTGAAGTGTTGTCAAAAGTTTGACAATTTTCTCGTAACCAATGTATTTCAGAGAAAGAGGTTAAAGAAACTTAATCTGTGTTTGAATTTCTTGCTTCACAATGGCGGCATGAATTTCTCATCCTTTTTTACCCTTCAAAAGCAAATTTTGTGATGCTTACTCGTTTCATATAATATTCTCTAGCTAAAAAAAATCCAATCAGATAAATACACAAGCACAATTTTCAATAATAAGCATGATAACTTTCAATGAAAACGCAACAAATGGTTTCTAACGCTATGGCAATCAAATTGTCTTTTTTCACCATTACAAGCTTTAGAGCGATTTATCCCAACGAGGTCTCTATACGGGGCCGTTTTCAATGCAGAGAGACAAAGCCATTGCAGACATAAAACAGAAAGTGTTTAAAATTTATCTCCTAAAAACTGCCGCAATAGAACATTTTTGACTGTTTTCTTTGAGCTATCTTTGAAATGAAGTTTACAATTTAATTAACTGGTGGTCTGATGCTATGCACAACTTGAAAATGAATTGATTGATATTCTTATCTTTCTTAATAATTTTTAATTCATATTTAAAAGCAGATAAAATTGTTTTCCACACAAAAATTTTCAGCTACTGACGAAAAAAACGAAGCCAAAACGGAAGAAAGTTTTCTGAAAGTGCGACTCATTTCTGAAAAAATTTTGTTAAAACACCTGGCCTGGATCTCCGGACACTCTGGAAACTGTTTTTAGGAATCCGGGGGTGGCTTTATTCCCAGTTTTCCCATTGATATTCCCACTAACCGTCCTGAAAATCCTGCGGGAATTTAAATATTCTCCGTTTTTCCTGCTGGGAACCTTGAAGTTTTCTGATTCGGTTCCGGGAAATGTGGAATCTTAATCCATTTTGTTCTATCTTGCATTACCGTTTCTTCCCCATGTGTTTCTTGAATCTTCGCCGTTAAAATCCGCGATTTTGTTCGGCTTTCAAGAATTCAGCATACTGGTTACTAGATAGTAATTTGAAATAAAAATAATCTTTTTCACGCACTTTAGAATATTACAATATCTAAGTGACTAACTGGGTTTTATATGGTGCATAACATTTGGTCAGTCTTAAGAGATCTTGTTCTGTTATTCATTTTTTTGGTAATCTTATGAGATTTGTGTCGATATTCTCTTTATCAGAAATTTTGATTGGTTAACCAGGTTAATCAGGTACCAAGTCGGGATGCAAGCGCCGTTTTTCAGCTCATTCTTGTTGTTAAAAAAGAGCTCAATGCGTTGAAATTATATAATAAATCCGCTCAAAGGTGTAAAAATTTCGAGAATACGCTGAAACATTCCCATATATGTTCAGTGCATTTTCAGCACATTTCCTACTTAAATGTTTACTCAGTTTGAAGCGTCTTTGTTACAAAGTTTAAGCGCATCCGTCTCAACAATTTCAGCGCATTTTTTTACACAGTTTCAGCTGATTTCGGCGGAATTCAGCGTTTTTTTTGCAGGATTTTTGATCCGTAAATCTTTCCACCTAAATTTTATTTTATTTTTTGAAATAACATTTTTGTACGAAGCAGGCTTAATTTTCAGCGCGTTTTTTTAAATAGTTTTAGAGCATTTCTGCGCATTTCTTACAAAAACTGTTCATTAATAGAAAGTCAAATTAAATAGGAGGAAATTCAGGAATCAGTGGCACAGTAGGGCAGGGTTAGAGGCTCGAGCAAGGCAAAAAAATGACAATGAGCTGTAAGTTTTGAAACTTTGGCAGATTTCAGAGCTTTTCTTACAAAAATGCACGCATTTCAGCGCACTATTATATAAGGTTTTCACGCTGAAATTTTGAAAATTCAGCGCATTTAAGCGGATTTTCTTACAAAATTTTCCAAAAAAATCTCGACCCGGTGTTTAACCGGACTAAGCGACGCACTCCCTTTCTTGAATAATCTCTCTTTCTTGAAGAATAAGACTATGATTAGTACCTGAGCTCCAATCAAAAAATCCGAGAAGTATTGGGTGTAGATATTTTTGGGCTTCGCTTGAGCAAACATCATCTCAGATGGCTCAAGAGCGTCAATTGTGCCGGAAAAGCCGGCTTCTCTCAGAGCAATACCACTCAAGCCACTTCCAGCCCCCACGTCAAGCACTTTCACGGAACTTTTGTTCAGTTCTTTACCTGAATACATACATCAACCAACGTGCATGCTGGCTCAACTTTGACTTATAAACGGTAGCTAAATAAGTGGGGTTCGATAAACAAGCAAAAAAATTAAAGCCAAGAACTTCAAACAACAAGACCTCAAGTGCTATATTGTTAGAAGACTTCTCCAGAAAAAGTTGGCGAAAATCTTGAAAAAAGTAATCTTGATATAGTTCATGCAAGATCTTACTGCATACCCCAGGTTGAGGTCCAGACCCAAATTGAGCTATGATCAGACTTTCCAGACCTAAATTACCTATGATCAGAGACTTTCCAGACCAAAATAACCTCTGATCAGACTTTCCAGACTGATTGTGTCTCTGATCAGGCTTTCCAGACCGAAGAAGTTCTGATCAGACCATCTCCAGATCATGGTTCAGACTCAAATTCAGACCATTGCCCAGACCTTAATCAGACTGTGATCAGACCCAATTTCAGAAGCAAGTAACCTCTGATCATACTCAGTGGAGACCATCTCCCCAGTTGACCACTGATCAAAAATAGTCAATATCATCATCATCAGCCCTCATCAGCCATCCCCGCCATTACTCCCTCCAACACTCCCATTGTCCACCCTCCTCCACCTGCCGATTTTAAATCCCTTCTCATCTAGCCTTAAGGTTGAGCTCCCCGTTCGAAATGATCTATGAAAATACCTGTCCAGACTATTTTTGCTTATGAAAGAACCCAGGCAGGCCAAAAATGCCAATGATGCAGACTTTGCCTCGATCAAAAATTCTGTGCGTTCATGTGTTTGTTCAGAAACGCTTAAGAGGATACTCGTCCAGGCCACAATGTGACATGATACAGACTTTGATCACGCAACAAAATGATTAGTGTTATTTTGCAGCACACTGGGCGTCAAGTCACAATAAATTGGTTGCTAAGTTGCTCCAAATAATAGAGATGAGTTGAATTTCTGTGATAAGTTGTAAGTTTTGCTTCTCAATTTTTGCCGATTTATGTTTTCGTATATTTTATAGAAGAATATCAGTACTATTGTCAAGTCAAGGCGGGATGATTACCTTAGTAGATCTCTCACAAGATTTGAAAAAAATTGAGAAGACATCGTTCTGTTGTTGAAACAAGAATTCCGATTTGCTTGACTTTCTGATCTTAGCTCATGAAGCATCAGATAAAGTTAATAATTATTAACAACTTGGTAGAAAAGTTGAGCGTGAAAAACTCATTTTATCAAAATTTTTAGAATCTTTAAGCCCGGATAAAGATTCATTGTTCCACAGCTGTATTTTACATTATGCAGTCAATTTTTATGGCTAGACGCAATGATAATATTAAAATTCATGAGCTTAAGGGCTTACGATAGGTTTTTGTGACAAAAATTATGCAGCGATTACTCTTTGTTAAGTGCAATCAATCAGTCAAAATTGTTTCTCTTTGTGAAAATATTTGATATTCTGATTAGACTGATTTTCATTGTTACAAATTCTCAAAATTTCAGTAACATACTTCGTATATGTGATTGTATATTCAACGCAAAGAATGTTTAACTTGGTGTGTTCTTTAAACTTTTTATGCTGTTTCGAATTTTTTTTTTGATTTCAATCAGAGCCTGAGAAATCTCTTGTTGAGGATTTTCTTTTTTGATTTCACTTGAAATGATTCGTCAGAAATTTCTTTCAGGTCCATTTTATAAAAAAACTGCTCCCTCCTTTTATTATGTGGAAAAGATTTCTCCATGTGTAATGTGATCAATTCTGTGAACAACAAAAATGTTGCAAATGTTTAGCATAATTTTGGTCAAAGAAGATCTCGTTTCACAAAAAAACTTATTAATATTATTTACTCATTCACAAGTTTTAAATTTCAAGTTTTGTCAATTCAAAAGGTACTTCTTTGACATGGCAAAATGTACGTCGAGTTGTATTAATTGCCATACCTAAAATAATAAGTTTCAGTATTAAAATTAAATTTAATATTGGAATTGGAGGTGTTTACATATATAAAGTTACATTTTGTTGAATTGAAGAGCAAAATGATATATGATAAAGCCTGTGGCCTGTATTGTTACGAGCGTACGTTATTTGAAATTGAAGCAACAATCTGTCTAAAAAATGAAATAAGGGCCCTCTTAGTTTATAAGAATTTCCAACATTGATTGCGAATTTTAAAAATATTTGAATTTTTTTTAATCCAAAGATTAAACTTGTGCTTAGTAAACACTGTAAATGTTTGCGTATCACCATTTTAATTTATTGATAGTTTCTAGATACACTATGTGATCAAAAAGCTACGGTCACCTAACAAAATTTGTAAAGGGCTACAGAAAACAAAAAATACAAGATTATTAGATGAAATCAGTGCTCTAGTTGCAATTTGTGGCGTTTTAGTTTTTTAATAACGACAACTAGACGTTACAACTAGACAGATTGTATAGTTTTCACTCTAGATTCCCAGGACACCTGAATAAGTTTTCCAGCACATTTTTCTCCAAATTTTCCCAAAGCACTGTCTATTTTCGTGATTATTGCTTCAAAATTGCGGATAAATGTTCAATTTGACTCATATCGGGTCTATTTACTGAGAGTTCTGGTACTTCTCACTCTTTTTCGATGAAGAATTTTTGCTGATAATTTTTGATTTGTTCACAGGAGCCTCATCTTACTGAAAGAAAGTCTTGAAAACGCATTTTTTTCGTGTTTTTTTTAAGTTCCAAAGTAATATAGAACCTTTATCTTGTTTGGAAATCTCATACAAACAGTTATATCCCTCTGATTGTATTTTAAACCAAAATATTGATTTTCCGAATTCGAGTTGTGTTTTTTGTCATTTCTGCACTTCATTTCTGTGCAAAATTCATTCACTTGATACACATTTAGCCTGTTAATTTTTAGATCTTCATTTTAAACTAATTTTGTTTTGGCTATGAAAATCGAATATGTTCGCAACAGCGTGGCAAACAGTAACAGAACAAAGAAGCCTAACTATCTTTCTGTGTGAGCGGAGAAATTGAGAATGAGATCTCTTTTTGCCGTACTTAACGCCAAGTCAGTATCAGTACTGGGCAAGTCTAATTCCAAGTCTAGGTATCAGTACTGATTCATAACTATGATCATAACACATTTAAGACTGGTCAGACTTGACTAAGACGGTGTAAAGTTCCCTACGGTGATGGAACCACTGATCGTCCGCTTCCTAGATGGTTGTTCTCCTTACTGCGCTACTAAGTATTCTCTTTTGCGCCGTTAAAACACACTTGAAAGAAGCAAATTTGAAGCGAGAAAGCGGGCAATTATATTACATGGGAGACTTGTTATTACAGTTGCCCAGTACTGATTTACACTTGTTCGGAACGGGTTAAAGCTTCAAGATTTCACGCATTTCTTCATGCTTTGGCGAATATCAAGCTTTTTAAGCGAAAGTAACGTTTAAAGAGCACATATTGTGCTGTACGCATCATAAAGTTGCAACGCTAGCGAGCGTTCGAAAAACTTAAATGTGAACTTTCATCTTTGAAACGTTCGGTAGCGCTGCAACCCTATGACACTGACTATAACTTTGTGGTACCAAAATGTATATCAAATGCATCAATTTTTGAAAAAAGATGAAATTACAATTCCGAGACACGCAATTTTGCTACAAAAAACACAAACCTGATTTAGCTATGTAGTTCTCTATGACTTTGACACAAAACGTGGGCGCACTCCACCCGATTCTACTCATCACTGTTTCGTAGTCGGCTGCTGTTCGATCGTAGAACTCTTTCTCTGCCTCTTTGGTCTTGGAAGCCCACAACTCTCTGAGCCATACGTCTTCCTCATCTGCAGCGTTACTCTTCTTAATATCATCCGACATTGAAACTTTGAACAAATTTAACCTTGAACTGCGCAAATAATTTGACTCAAAAGTTGAAGAAATAATAGATTCGTATATAACCACAGTGATTACTGTCTATACTTGCAAACTGGTGATAATGTTGCTCTTTGGTGATTTTGCTGTTTTGTTTGCCTTAAATTAGCTTGATAAGAAAGTGAACTCTTATAATTATTGCTTTAGTGAGACAGAAGACGTGCAAGTATGCCGACGTATAAAAATGCCAAAAATCTATTCTAATGGTTAGCAGTAAATTTCTAGACCAATCAGATTGCTTCGAAATAGGTCCTACCAAAGGGTTCTGCAATTTTTATCATTTACAATTATTGCAAATCTCTTGCAAAACTAGCTGATAAGGTCTTATCTGATTATGCATTCCGTACCAAAATCTTATAAGACACTCGCCAGATCTTTCACGACAAAGCTTTGCCTTGTAAGAACTTTTGTGATAAAAATTCAACTTATCAGATAGAAAAGTTCTTGTACAATTTTGTTTGCTATTTCGATATTTTTGTACGTTGGCACAATATTTCGTCGGCTTAGTTGTACGTTATCAATAAAACATACCTAGCAAGCGAGCCAGACGGTCGATAGTAGTCAAAAGGTCTAGCAAAGTTAGACTTTAACAAATTGTTAAATAACGAAAGCGTTTTTGCTCAAAGTTGTGTATACATTCTAAATTCAGTTTTCTCTAGATCAATACAGGTTGTCAAGGTTCATGGTTCTGCATTATTACTGAACTCAGTTTTGCATGTCCTGCATTATAACTGTTCTGAATCTTTCAAACACGCCACCTAAGAAAGCGTCAATAAATTGGGTTTTTAGTGCTGTATCGTCGTAGATTATATCAATGAGACCACGTGACAATGCAACTTTCACTGACTTAAATCCGAAATTACTCGAAATTCTTTTTTTTCTCCACAAGTTGAGGTGTCCGAGCCAATTATGCGCTTATGCGCATAGATGTAAATTTCAAAGATGTAAATTTGAATAGTCACGAGATTAAATTAAATCAAAGATGTAAATTTGAATAATCACGAGATTAAATTACATGTTGTCATATTATAACTGAAAAATATCACATCTTCCATCCGAATAGATAAATAATAACTATCATTCGATACCCAGTTTTCGTGAATTATTTTTACAAACAAAATTTTTGAAACCAGTGGATTTTTTTGTCAAAGATTTTTTGTCCAGTGGATTTTATTCGTGTATTTTTGAATCTCTTCTTTTAACATAACCTTGAATTTTTTCTTTGATTTTTTTCTTAGAGCTCTAGGAAGTGTATTTAGTATACGAACAAAAATTTTTATAATTGAATTGTGACTATAAGTTGATTTACATTCTTCTGTGGGAGAAAAACTATAGGTACACTTGTTCACATTATTTTCAATGTTTCCGATTATTATAAACTTTTTTTCTCCTCATATGTTTCCTTGTTGGATGATATCGAAGTCTTTTTAAGGAAGTTTCTATTTAATAAAAGTTTTTTAAGGAAGTTTGGTTCGAAAAAAAAAAGAAAATTGCTGATTATTTTTAGTATTAAATCTGTCGCCTTTCTTGTAGACAGAAGTTACTTATGTTTCTTTGAAGTATCAGGGAAATGTTCGTGTGTTTATACTGAGATAGATTTCGATATCTCTAATTGTGCAACATAGCACAACGAACTGTAATAGAAAGGCGCTGCATAGCGCTGATTAGTGCTGATAACAGCTGAATTGAGCTGAAAATAAAGAATTCCTCACTAATTCAGCGCGGATTGTAAACTTCAACCAATTCTGCACTCTGTTTATATATCAACAAGAACCACAATTAAGCCATAATAGCTTTTAAAAATCTGAGGTCCTCAAAACTCTTCAAAAGAAAACTTCATGCAAGCAAGCATTTTGCAGTCTTTCTGATAAGCTCCCGAAAAAAATTAAAAAATGAAAAATTGTCAAACTTTAAAGTAAGTTGGTATGAAACTATTTCCAAGGAGGAAGTTGTAGGCTGTTCCAATCTGATTCTCCAAATATATTTCATGTATTAAAAATTTAATTTTGCCGTTTTTACTAGACCATAAAACCACCCTAGTACGACAACCTCTTTTGTCAAGAAAGACATGTATTAAATCGAACTCTCAAATGTTGAAAACTCTTTTGAATACTTCCACAAAGTAAAGTTTAAATACAGTGTACATTTTCTCTGAGAAGAAAATAGCAGAGACACTATCATCACGATTGCTGCAAAAAACTGCCCTAACAAGGCGTTTCTCAACTAACAAAACCTTGTGCGAGTTAGTTTTTGCCGTGGCTCTATATACAATCAAAGCAGATCGCTTTAAAAGTTCAACATTAGTCAAACAGCACTTATGCAATTGTTTCTTTTTTTAAAAGAAAGCCCGACTAAAATAATCCAATCAACAAAAATATTTCAATCTTTTAACAACATAATTGATGAGATCATTGAAATTCGATTTTTGTCAAATACCGCGCCAAAAAAATTTTCAATATTCTGCTTTTATTCACTTACAAACTCTTTTCATCAAACCTTTGGTTAAGACTCGCAAACTCGCATAGGAATTTGTACGCATCAAAAGAACTTAGCGATCTGCAAAACACTCATGTATTATCTGCAATGATACATACTTTCGATTTGTTGCAGCCTGAAGTGAGATCCCTAATGCATAAAAAAGATAAAGAGCGTCTAATACAGATCATTGAGGGACAACACACTGAACGTTATGAAAACCTATGATATGAGAACGTTATTTTTATATTTGTTTCAAAAGTTGCAATGTAGTTGATGCATTGATGCAAAGATAAAAGAGCATCTAGCACAGATCCTTGAGGGAAACTACACTAACGTTATGAAAACTTGATGACCATAAATCATTCGCATCATATTGTATTCGGTTGAAGAAACAACTTTTAATTCAGCATTAGACAATACCTTTATACCATGATGTTCCAATTTTGTTAATAGAATACCATAACTCAGAGTGTCAAAGACCTTTTGAACATCAACAAAACACGCTACGCCAACGTTTCTACTCATTTTTGACTTTCAAATACTTTTGTTGTGACAAAAAACAGCCGTGGATTTTCAATGGTTAGGTGAAAAGTCATGCTGTTTTTTGCTCATTTTTATATTTGTTTCAAAAGTTGCAATGTAGTTGATGCATTGATGCAAAGATAAAAGAGCATCTAGCACAGATCCTTGAGGGAAACTACACTGAACGTTATGAAAACCTTATGACCATAAATCATTCGCAACATACTGTATTCGGTTGAAAAAACAACGTTTAAACCAACATTAGACAATACCCCTTATACCACAATGTTCCGACTTTGTTAATGGAATACCATGACTCAGAGTGTAAAACAATTTTTGAAGATCAACAAGGCACAATACGCCAATGTTTTAAATCATTTTTGACTTTCAAATACTTTCGGTGTGACAAAGAACAGCCGTGGTTTTTGAATGTTTAGGTGAAAAGTCACGCTGTTTTTACCTCCTTTTTATATTTGTTTCAAAGGTTACAAAGTAGTTGATGCTTTGATGCAAAGTTAAAAGAACATTTCGCACAGATCCTTGAGGGGCACCACACTGAACATTATGAAAACCTAATGACCATAAATCATTCGCAACATACTGTATTCGGTTGAACAAATAATTTTTAAACCAGCGCTAGATAGTACCTCTCATACCATAATGTTCCAATTTTGTTAATAGAATACCATGACTCAGAGTGTAAAAGACCTTTTGAAGATCAACAAAACACGCTACGCTGATCTTTCTACTCATTTTTGACTTTCAAATACTTTCGGTGTGACAAAGAACAGCCGTGGTTTATGAATGTGTAGGTGAAACGCCATGCTGTTTTTCGCTCATTAAGGTATATTTGTTTCAATAGTTGCAAAGTAGTTGATGCATTAGTTTGTTTATTATTTGCTTAGAGATGATATTAAGTTGATTGGACAATAATTGTTACAATCAACTTTGGCTTCTTTTTTGGAGAGAGCAATTACTTTTGCAGTTTTGAAACGTTCCTGAAAAAAGTTGGCTTTCAAGTGTTAACCAGAGCAATTAATACAATATCAAAAAGGCTGAGAGTAACGACACTAATGCCATCATGAGCACAAGAAACATTGTTGGCTATAGATTTAATTACATTAAGCATTTCGTTTTGGTCTGCTGAAAGAAACTGCCAACGTTTTATCGTTATATGGAAGTACGGCTGGCATAATTTATTTGAGGGAAACTTTGATGAGATTTTTTTTTTACCAATTCTCGAAAAATGTTTGTTTAACTTTTCCGGAGTTATAATACTGGCCACGTTTCTGGACGTTGATCTGAGGTCTTTGGTCAGCTTGAAAATGTTCTTTCAGTGTGAGTCGCATTCAATTTTCTCAATGATTCTTTTAATGCCACGAATCAACAACTAAACTTGATTTCCTGCTTCGCAGAATGATTTGTCATATTCAGTAAGATATGCATTTCATCGTTTTTTGTTGCAGCTTATCTCTTTTTTTTTGCCTCACTGCCAGATCGATATTTTTATAGTTTTTAACTAACTTGATTTCTTGCTTTGCAGAATGATTTGTCATCTTCAATGAGATATTCATTTCATCGTTTTTTGTTGCAGCTTATCTCTTTTTTATTGCCTCACTGCCAGATCGATATTTTGTAGTTTTTTCAGGACAACATTTTTCCAAAACAGCCGTTATAGCATCAGCTAGGGCTATAATTCAGGTTTAATATTTAGACCAAATTTTGATATTTCAAAGTGCAGATTGTATAGGGCATGAAGATGTGTATCTGTATTTCTAAAAACTTTGAGGTTACGGGATTTTTTTCGGATTTTGAATGGCCCCTTATGTTCTGGAAATTGTCTTATTTTAAAGCATAATGATCGGTTGCTGTTTTCTTAATACTTTTGCTCTTATCTAATTTTCACTGCAAATGTATAATCAATGGCGCCACTGGATGAAGCACAAATTCTTGTAGATTGACCATTATTACTGTGCAAACCATAGGACACAACAATCTTAAACAATTGTCTTCTGTTATTACAATATCTATCATCATAATTTATTTAGCTCAATTTGTGTAAATATAAATGAACAGACACTGTTTAACTAATAGAGAGACTGTTCTTCTCCTATTGTGTGTAGTTTTGATTTGTAATAATTCAGCAAATACAATAAAGTTCTTGTTTCCGTTTCATATTCTCATGTTGAAAGGTTTTTAGCGAACTTGTGACTTAAATTAGAACAGTAAAACACTGTCTATGATAGAAACAATCTATGATCAACATTTTTGTCTTACAGACTGGCAAAATTAAAACCGAAGTAGTTTAGTGTTTTCTTAAGTAGTTTAGTAAATGACTGCTTAAAAGTATTGTGCAACTGTAACCCACCCCCCCTCCCTTGGTGAAAAACTTTTTTGTATAACCTAATTTATACGTCTAGCTATTATAATACATAATGTGATGAAAATGTAAAAATAAGTTAATAAGTTACGTTAAAACAATAAATTAACAGAGTTGACCATGTACCAACTGTGTGAGAGGAAACAGTTTGGGATAAATGATGGCCACTTTGCGTGCTTAATTTGGTTGTTGGGTCTGTTGTGTTTAGAGACAGGAGCTGGATGTTTGTGTCTGCATTCATGGTGACCGGGCTGGTGATTGGAGTGTGTGTGGTTCTGATGTTGTGTCTCACAGTGAAGTACTCACTCCAACAGAAGAGAGCATCAGCTGCCAAGGCTCAGAAGAAGAAAATGATTGAGGAGTATGCCTTCATCAAAGAAAAGACTGTTAGCATTTTTGGTTGCTGACCAATTCCTAATTTTTACTTCCAGCTTCCCAAGCTGCTCGGGTCCAGCTGTCACACGTAAATATGGGGAAAATGTTGTAAAAAAATAGCATTGAGAGTTTGAGCAGTAGTTACTCTTCATCCCCTCTTTATTCCTGTTATTTTTGCGCGGCAATGCTCTACCCGGTTGAGACTCTGGCTCAAAACTAGTCATAATAAGACGCACCCAAACGTTACCCCATGTTGTAACCGAGTTACTGTTCCGAACCCACTTTAGTGCGGAGAGGAAATATATACTCAAACGTGGTTTTTTTATTCCGTCAATTTTGGCCGATCGATGCATTCATCTTAATTAAAAAGATTTTTTGAAATTCGTTTTCTCGGAGGAATTATCGAGGTTTAACTTTTATGGATACTAGGCCGATTTCCCTTGTTTTCATTTTTCCGTAATTGTTTAACCAAAGCTTCGACAATTTGTAAACATGTCAACAACAGTGTTACTGGTTTTAAATTGAAAGATTTAGGAGGGTTGCTGAAAGGCTTCTTCTGAATTTTTTGAGAAATTTTTGCTAATTTTTTCAAATTTCAGGCATTTTTGTCAGTTTTTATTGTGAAGTACAATTTCTTTTCTAAGAAGGTTTATTTTCAACTAATGGTTTCTTGGCTTTGATACTACAAGTTTCCAAAAAACGTTGTGGTCTCTGCACGTTTGCCCAGTTTTGAGGTTCAGTTTTGTTTGCTTGATATAATATCACGTTTTTGACAGACCCAATCGACGTTTAAAGATTGCGCACGGGAACTTATTTTTAATTTTTGTTGATTTGTAATAATTCAGCAAATACAATAAAGTTCTTGTTTCCGTTTCATATTCTCATGTTGAAAGGTTTTTAGCGAACTTGTGACTTAAATTAGAACAGTAAAACACTGTCTATGATAGAAACAATCTATGATCAACATTTTTGTCTTACAGACTGGCAAAATTAAAACCGAAGTAGTTTAGTGTTTTCTTAAGTAGTTTAGTAAATGACTGCTTAAAAGTATTGTGCAACTGTAACCCACCCCCCCTCCCTTGGTGAAAAACTTTTTTGTATAACCTAATTTATACGTCTAGCTATTATAATACATAATGTGATGAAAATGTAAAAATAAGTTAATAAGTTACGTTAAAACAATAAATTAACAGAGTTGACCATGTACCAACTGTGTGAGAGGAAACAGTTTGGGATAAATGATGGCCACTTTGCGTGCTTAATTTGGTTGTTGGGTCTGTTGTGTTTAGAGACAGGAGCTGGATGTTTGTGTCTGCATTCATGGTGACCGGGCTGGTGATTGGAGTGTGTGTGGTTCTGATGCTGTGTCTCACAGTGAAGTACTCACTCCAACAGAAGAGAGCATCAGCTGCCAAGGCTCAGAAGAAGAAAATGATTGAGGAGTATGCCTTCATCAAAGAAAAGACTGTTAGCATTTTTGGTTGCTGACCAATTCCCAATTTTTATTTCCAGCTTCCCAAGCTGCTCGGTTCCAGCTGTCACACGTAAATATGGGGAAAATGTTGTAAAAAAATAGCATTGAGAGTTTGAACAGTAGTTACTCTTCATCCCCTCTTTATTCCTGTTATTTTTGCGCGGCAATGCTCTACCCGGTTGAGACTCTGGCTCAAAACTATTCATAATAAGACGCACCCAAACGTTACCCCATGTTGTAACCGAGTTACTGTTCCGAACCCACTTTAGTGCGGAGAGGAAATATATACTCAAACGTGGTTTTTTTATTCCGTCAATTTTGGCCGATCGATGCATTCATCTTAATTAAAAAGATTTTTTGAAATTCGTTTTCTCGGAGGAATTATCGAGGTTTAACTTTTATGGATACTAGGCCGATTTCCCTTGTTTTCATTTTTCCGTAATTGTTTAACCAAAGCTTCGACAATTTGTAAACATGTCAACAACAGTGTTACTGGTTTTAAATTGAAATATTTAGGAGGGTTGCTGAAAGGCTTCTTCTGAATTTTTTGAGAAATTTTTGCTAATTTTTTCAAATTTCAGGCATTTTTGTCAGTTTTTATTGTGAAGTACAATTTGTTTTCTAAGAAGGTTTATTTTCAACTAATGGTTTCTTGGCTTTGATACTACAAGTTTCCAAAAAACGTTGTGGTCTCTGCACGTTTGCCCAGTTTTGAGGTTCAGTTTTGTTTGCTTGATATAATATCACGTTTTTGACAGACCCAATCGACGTTTAAAGATTGCGCACGGGAACTTATTTTTAATTTTTGTTGATTTGTAATAATTCAGCAAATACAATAAAGTTCTTGTTTCCGTTTCATATTCTCATGTTGAAAGGTGTTTAGCGAAATTGTGACTTAAAATAGAACAGTAAAACACTGTCTATGATAGAAACAATCTATGATCAACATTTTTGTCTTACAGACTGGCAAAATTAAAACCGAAGTAGTTTAGTGTTTTCTTAAGTAGTTTAGTAAATGACTGCTTAAAAGTATTGTGCAACTGTAACCCACCCCCCCCCCCCCTCTTGGTGAAAAACTTTTTTGTATAACCTAATTTGTACGTCTAGCTATTATAATACATAATGTGATGAAAATGTAAAAATAAGTTAATAAGTTACGTTAAAACAATAAATTAACAGATTTGACCATGTACCAACTGTGTGAGAGGAAACGGTTTGGGATAAATGATGGCCACTTTGCGTGCTTAATTTGGTTGTTGGGTCTGTTGTGTTTAGAGACAGGAGCTGGATGTTTGTGTCTGCATTCATGGTGACTGGACTGGTGATTGGAGTGTGTGTGGTTCTGATGCTGTGTCTCACAGTGAAGTACTCACTCCAACAGAAGAGAGCATCAGCTGCCAAGGCTCAGAAGAAGAAAATGATTGAGGAGTATGCCTTCATCAAAGAAAAGACTGTTAGCATTTTTGGTTGCTGACCAATTCCCAATTTTTACTTCCAGCTTCCCAAGCTGCTCGGGTCCAGCTGTCACACGTAAATATGGGGAAAATGTTGTAAAAAAATAGCATTGAGAGTTTGAGCAGTAGTTACTCTTCATCCCCTCTTTATTCCTGTTATTTTTGCGCGGCAATGCTCTACCCGGTTGAGACTCTGGCTCAAAACTATTCATAATAAGACGCACCCAAACGTTACCCCATGTTGTAACCGAGTTACTGTTCCGAACCCACTTTAGTGCGGAGAGGAAATATATACTCAAACGTGGTTTTTTTATTCCGTCAATTTTGGCCGATCGATGCATTCATCTTAATTAAAAAGATTTTTTGAAATTCGTTTTCTCGGAGGAATTATCGAGGTTTAACTTTTATGGATACTAGGCCGATTTCCCTTGCTTTCATTTTTCCGTAATTGTTTAACCAAAGCTTCGACAATTTGTAAACATGTCAACAACAGTGTTACTGGTTTTAAATTGAAAGATTTAGGAGGGTTGCTGAAAGGCTTCTTCTGAATTTTTTGAGAAATTTTTGCTAATTTTTTCAAATTTCAGGCATTTTTGTCAGTTTTTATTGTGAAGTACAATTTCTTTTCTAAGAAGGTTTAATTTCAACTAATGGTTTCTTGGCTTTGATACTACAAGTTTCCAAAAAACGTTGTGGTCTCTGCACGTTTGCCCAGTTTTGAGGTTCAGTTTTGTTTGCTTGATATAATATCACGTTTTTGACAGACCCAATCGACGTTTAAAGATTGCGCACGGGAACTTAGTTTTAATTTTTGTTGATTTTTTTTTGGTTTTGTCGGCTGCGACATCGGTTTATAGTTTAGCAGAGTTTTGTTTAATTTTTTATCAGTATTGATCGTCGTTTTTAGTTATTCAATAAACTCCTGATAATAAAAATTCTCAAAATTTTTCCCTTTATGGATGAACGAACCAGTTCATGGATTTCAGTTTACAGCTTAATGCCTAAATGACTTTCAGATTAAATAATTTCAAAAAACGAAAGGATTTTTGAACCCACAATTTTTTGTTCTTCATTTTGTCATCATGTACTTTAGTCTCATTTTCGACAAGTCTTATCATTTTTTGCTGAAGGGTTTAACAGTTATCTAATGTTTATTTGTTGTTGTTATATGGTTTATAATAACGCTTCATTTTATTGGTTTCAATAATGCAGTTTCGCAAAATTGTTTGTAAAACTTTGAGTTCTGTCCGTAATTGTTTTCTTGAAGCAATATGAGTTAGTCTAGCTGGCTAATAACAAGCCCAATTTGTTTCCTATGAAGTTGCAAGATGATCCGTTATTATTTTTGATTGAAAATGCATGGCTGTTACGATTTGCAAAAATTTATTAAAAATCAATGAATTTTTGAACTTTGTCACTTTTTATTTTACCTCTCTCAATATGTAGCTTATATATGTAAAGTCATATTGCATCCCTTTCTAAAGAGCCGAAATTCAATTTCTATAAGTATTTTGTTTTCAAGTAATGATTTGTTGGCTTTGATGCTATATAATTTTATTCATTTTCTGGTTATCTGCTCAATTTGGGGTTGTTTTTTTTGTTTCTTTGCCACAGTATCCTTCTAAATAGCTTTTTGAAAGAAAACGAATGCGCAATTAGGCCAATTTGATGTTTCCAATGTTTTCCTTATTGTATTAACTACTTCAACATCGTTTTCTTGTTCAATAAATTTTTAATTTGACTGACTTTCTCGGTCTTTTTGTAGTCGCATAACATTTTATGAATAATGATTTGCCTCAATTGCTTCCTGAAAAAATAAATGAAGAGATCTTAATTACTTCCTCATTTATACCTCGAGGAAAAGTGATCCTTTTTGAATTGATACAGTTGATACCTAATGGTTTAATCGCTTAGAAAGTACTTCTTTTCAAAAATGAAAACTTATTTTTAACTTTGCTTTTCTGCCGTTTCGTCGAATTGTTACAGAGTCTCGTTTGGGCCAGGTTCCGTGACTTTTGTTTAGGTTTTATTTGATGCCATTTTTTTGTTATTTGTTTTCTTTTAAATATAAACATCAACTTTTGGGTGTAATTAATGTTTGTTGTTACATGAAATTCACGTTTGGCTTGTCTCGTATTCTCGTGAATGACAGGTATCATCGGTCATCTCATCATCGGTCGGCAATGGTTTATCCATATAATGATGTGCTGAACAATATGTATATTTTTGAAAGTTTTCTATCCTTTCCTCAATGGGTAGACAATTAAGTCAAAAATTTGGATGAGCGGGGTCGGAACTTTAGGTTCAAACGCACATTACCATGCCGTCTTGTTTATCTTTTACTTTACTTGTTACTACTAAAATTACCTATCTACCGCAAGTTGCGAATTTTCTTAGCGTAAACATAATCAGACGGATCAGTCAATACCGTGCCATAATCAGACATTGACTCATTCATGAACAATACATAGTACATGATTAGCAGATACTTCTTTTAAGTCCAACCGATGGATTTTGAATCGGCCTTATAAGAGCTCACCATATACCATCCCCGGTTCATAGATAAATGATTCATCCTGGATAAGCGCCTGAAGGTGGGTCCCTTTTAAAATAGTGTCGTTTACCTTACAAGAAATGCGAGATTAGCCGCACAATAAAATTGAGCTTAAATCTTTTCATGGAACGTTTGATCGAGTCAAACAAGTTGTTTTCATACCACTTTATCATGACTTTCTGGGATTTTCGATCTTTGATACCAATTTGAATGGTATCGTTTTGGTAAAGAAATAATTCACTTTTTATTTCAGGGAATCCTCAGATTCGTGGAAGTTTTTAACGCTCAAGGTGTTAACCTTTAAACGATAAAGTATATTCCACCATAAAGAATAAAATGTATATTCCACATTCCTCTAAGACATTCCACTCCGCTTTGCTTTCATTGAGTTTTTGTAACAAAACAATTTTTTTAGGTAAATATTTGGTTTATAAACAAAATGAGAACTCAAGTTCTTCGATGATTTTATTTTCTACTAATATGCATGTTGAATGAAAAATTGGATGTTGGGGTTTTCCAGAAAATTTTCAGCAAGTCTTTATTTACAACGATTTTCTGAACAGGGTAAAAAATGATATACCGAAACCCGGGTCGAGGAATTCGTCAAAAATTATCTAAGAAATGCGCTGTTAACCGCTGAAAAAAAAAATTTTCAGCCGGTAAATCTTACACATTAATCCGCTTAATATGCTGATTTTTCAGCACTTTCTTTCAGAATTTCAGCACTTTTCAGCACATTAAGCGGATAATTATGTAAGATCTAACTGCTGAAATATAATTTTTCAGCGGCTGTCAGGCAATTTTTTACATAACTTTCAGGACTTATGTTACACAATATCAGCACTTATCTTATGCATTTTCAAAGGTTTCCTTGCACAAGTTGAAACTTTTTGAGTTGTTCTTCCTGCTGTACATTCAGAGGAAGCAACTGCGCAAGACTAAAAAGCATTGCACTAGGGCAGTTCAACTTAAAAACAGTTGGATATCTGCCAAAAGAATTAAGAACTTTGTCAAACCTTAAGATGAAGCAGTTATTGCAGCTGAGGTATGAAACCAAATTACTTTATTGAATGAAACCAGGTAGCTTAAGTATAATTATCTTCCTTCCGCTACAAATGATGAAAGTGTGACGTTTTTCACTCGGTCTGTTTTTCAAAAAAATGAATTTTCATTTTTAAAAAAAACCCGCAGAGTTTTTATTGATTAGTGGCTCTTCATAAGTGCAAAAGTTGAAGGAACCTACATGCTGACTACGTTATAAGCAATAGTGAGCAAAAGAAATTGCGTGTAAAATTATGTAAGAAAGGCGCTGAATCCGCAGAATTTCATATTTTCACAAGTACTGAAATTATGCAAGGAAGGCGCTGAATCCGCTGATTTTAAAATTTTCACAAGTGCTGAAATTATGTAAGAAAGGCACTGAATCCGCTGAATTTACAATTTTCACAAGTACTGAAATTATGTAAGAAAGGCGCTGAATCCGCTGATTTTAAAATTTTCACAAGTGCTGAAATTATGTAAGAAAGGCGCTGAATCCGCAGAATTTCAAATTTTCAAAAGTACTGAAATTAAGTAAGAAAGGCGCCGAATCCACTGATTTTAAAATTTTCACAAGTGCTGATATTATGTAAGAAAGGCGCTGAATCCGCTGAATTTAAAATTTTCACACGTGCTGAACTTATGTAAGAAGGGTGCTGATTCAAATGCTGATTTTATGCAAGAGATGTGCTGAAATGTGTTTAAAATTTTTTTTTCAGCGGATTCAGCACCTTTTTATCGATTTTCAGCGCAATCAGCACAAACCAAACATGATTGCAACACATTCAGCGGATTTCTTACAAAAATCTCTGCTTACAGTTGCTGACCCCTCGAACCGGGAAAGATTAAATGGTTCGAAATTAAGGAATCGGTGTCAAAAAGCGTTTAAATCCACTCCTAAATAATTTTAAGAAATGCACTTGAAACTCAAATACATTTCTAACAAAATTTCAGTGCATTTCATTGCAAAATTATGTAAGATTTTTGCGCTGAAAAATTTGAAAAATCAGCGCGTTTCAGCTCATTCGAGCGCATTTCAGCGCATTCAACTCATTTCTTACATAATTTTAGCACATTCACCACACTTCTTACAAAATAATGCGCTTAAACGGCGCTGACATCTCGACTCGGGTAGGATTAAAAAAAATTAAGAATTACTATGATTCATCGCTACAATTGAACTCTGATCTTAGGAAGTATCATGTTGTATATTTTTCCGTTAAAATATGGCCCTGACTCTTTTTCCTTGCAATTTCATAATTTGTTTCAATTGCTGTAGCATTCATTACAGTTTGCAAGTTTCTGTGACAGCCAAAAGAGATTTCAAAATCGGTTTCTTCTTTTGAGTGCCTTTGAGGATAAATAGTTCGGCCAACCTGCCATTTTTTTCCCAGGTTATTTTCAATATTTCTGCAATCTGTTTGAAGATCCTGTTTTTCATTTTACTTCTGGAAAAAATTTGTCTAATATTGCGGTTGTTAATTTTTAAGTAGCACAAAAATAATTATGCATGGATTCTACTATTTATCTGAGATCATTAATTTCAGTGTCTAACTCTTTTTCAGAATTTTGTTCCGGTTAACTTGGAATATGAGGACTCTGAGCGAGAAAGATGTTTCAATGTTTTAGATCAGGTCATGTCTTCTGAACAAAGTTCGCTAAGGGCGGGGCATCCTAATTTGTTTTGGATTGGATGGCTTGCAGCAAAATGAACTCAATGATACTGTAATAATTGCTTCGACCACTTTAGTGGGGGGAGGAACTATACACTCAAAAGTGTTTTGTGCAGTCATTTTTGGCCGATCGACATAATCATCATAGAGAGTTGTAAGTGGTATCATTAGAAAGCACATCCGGAGTAGAACATGGAAAAAAATTTCGTTATTAACAAGGAGTTATCGAGGTTTAAAATTTTGGGAATAGTAGATGATATTCCGTTGTTTTTAATCACATTTTCCGTATTTTTGACAAAATTTTTGTCAATTTTGCTAAAACAAATAAAAATTATTAACGGTAGTGTTAATGAATTTATCTTAATGATGGAGAAGGGTTGCTGATTTGTGCAATCCCTGTTTTTTGGCTAGCATTTACGCTAAATTTTTCAAAACTGAGACTCTTTTCAGGAACGGTACCAAATAAGCTTTTTTAGCCGACTTTATTTAAATTTTCTGGAAGCAGATTCCTTAAACCTGCAATAATAGTCTTTGTAAGTTCTAAAAAAGAGCTATTTGTACTCCTGCTGGCATTATTAGTCTTCTGGAAATATAATTTTGCCATTTATTTTACAAATTTGAACCCGAAAATTATTTGAAAAAAATGCATTATTTATATTTGTTATACTGAAAAATATTATTCGAAAATTGATACATTTTGCAACCATTTGAACATTTGAATGTTTCCCAAGCCCCGCAGCGATATCAGGTATTATTTTGAATCATTAAGGTTCAAAATTTATTGGGGTGCCGCATCTTATTAATATTTCCGCATTTATAGTTTCTTATGTAAATCGGTGACAAGAATTTCAAATCAGGGTTCAATTAATGACAGATACTATTTTAAATAGAATGAGTCCCAAAGACTGAAAATAGTAGTTTCAGGATTGTGCTAATTGGCTTTATGGCTCTGACCAATTGCTTCCGTAAAATTTTACTCTTATGTTTTGCTTTAACTTGTTTTAAACTTTGTCGCAAGTGGTATGAATTAGTCTCCCCATCAAATTCCAATTGTATTTTTCTATGATGAGTCACTGAAACTAGGCAATAGTTTCAGTAGTTCTCCATTCTAATTATATTCTCTCATGACTTTTGTTTGTTTTAAGAGAAGGTTTGTGAACATTTGAACTTTGCCACTATTTTATCTTCCTTTCTCAACTTCTGGCGTAATCTCAGTGAAAACAGTCAGAAATTGTTTTCCCATGAGTGATAAAAAAAATGTTTTTACTGGTTTTATATTTAACTAATTTTCCTTGGTTTTGAAACTACGAGTTTTTAAATTGTTTTTTATTATAATTTCACAATTTAGAAGTTCATTTTGTTTCCTTGTCAAATTATCACCGTATTGACAGCTCCACTTGAAGAACTGCATAGTTGTGATGATGCACAGCGTCGAAAATGGCGTATCTGAATATTTTAACTTTTTTCGTTTAATTGTTTATGCTTTTGATATGATACACAATTCTGTTGCATTTTTTTGTGGATTTTTTTTTTTACTTTTGCCAGTGTTTATTTTTGTTGCTGTTGTAAGACATACACCAGTTAAAGATGGTTTCATTTTTTTCTCAGGAACGCATAACTGAACCAATTAAAGTTTTCACTGTTATAGCTATTTGTTTTAATGACTTTCAATTTAGATTCTAAAACAATTTACTCAACTGTCTCCTTTTTGGTTTCATTTTTGTAATTCTGTAACTCAATCTCACTTATAGGTCCTCTGGTATGGGAAACTCCCTGATGCTAAGATGAAAAGCAGCATATGATTTATAGTTCTTGCAAATAACCTCTTATAATTAGAGTGCCTTGAACACTGCAGTGTCATAAAATTGCTTGTAAAGTTTTGGCTGGTGTCTGTTCTTGTTGCTATTTTGTAGTCTCGCGACTTAGTCTCCTAATTAACAACTACATATAGCTTACTGAAGTTGTGCAAATTGATCCATCTTTTTTTTGCAGAAGTCTTATGTCGGTTATTACTATTAAAGCATTTGTTTTCAAAAGTATTTTTTGGTTTTTGAGCTTCGCCATATATTTGTTTCGTTTTTCGGTCAATTTTTAGCTTAGTTTTTGTATAAACAGATCACATCACACTTCTAGTAAGCTATAATTTTTTGATTATAACGGTTTTGATTTCAACCAATTGTTTTTTGGCTCTGTAGCTACTGTTACTACGAGATTTCACAAAATGTTTGAGATTTTCATATATTTGTTTATTTTAAAAGAATTTTGTTTTTTCTTAAAATATAACATTGACGAATAAGATCCCATTGGCCTTGAAATATTGTGCAATTGAATATTTTCATTAATTTTATTGAGAACTTTCTGGTTTTAACGTCTTCAATGCCATTTTCGGGCAATGATTAATCGAATTTTTTTAAACTTTGCCGGTATTTTTCCTTTTTTTTGTAGTCGAATGGCGTATTTTTGAAATTCGGACGTTTTTGCTCTTTCTTTCTACCGGTAACCCAGTACCCAGTCATATTGAGGACAGGTCCCATATTTCTTTTAAATAAGTGTAGGTTAACTTGTTTTGCTTAGGTTTTATCTGATGCATGTCTGATTTTGCTATAAATTTCTCGTGTTTTGACATCGTGATTGACATCGAGTTTTGATCGTAATTAAGGTTTGTTTTTTGATTTTTCATTGTTTTTCATAATAGTCCTATTAGCAACAACTATCATCGGACCTCTTATGTTATTTTACTTCATTAGTAAAATTGGTTGAACGATGTGTATGTTTTTCAAAGTTTTCTAACTCTTCACCATTTGGTAGCTAATTAAGACAACAATGTGGTTAATCGGGGTCTGAACCCTATATGCGTACTCACATTATCGAGCCTCTTTTTTGATGTCTTACAATCAAAACTCAAAATATTCCTTTTATTTTTTTAGTAGTGTAAAAAAATGACGCTGAGTTTAAATAGTTAAACGACTTCTCTAGAACAAATTGCAGCAATTATTTGGTAACGCACGGGTCTTTTCATCCATTTTATATTCAAAAGCTTTTAAATTTTCAAGTGAGTGTTACGCCTTCGACTTTTTGCCTTTTGGTAGATCAAAATTTCCCTCTCATTTACAACTTTAATCAGCTGGAATCAATCGATTGCAGTTTACTATATAAGTGAAAAAAAGCACAGTTGGTGTCAGTTTTTCAGGTTGAACCTTAATAATGGTAAAAAATTACTTTTGCTCGACTTTAAGGAGAGAAACAGACAATGTAGATTTAGTCATCATTGATCTGGTTTGGGATATATAACGGAATGATCTATTTGGGCCTTTTTCAGACAATCGGAGGAAGCATTCCTGTCAACTCGTAGCTGAAAATGGCGTTTCCGACTATAGAGAAACGGACGAGACAAAAAACCCAGAGTGAACTTGTATCAAAAACTCTATGTGTTAGTGTGCAAAAAATCAATCCCAATTATATTAAACTACCGTTAAAGCATGTTTTTGATGAGATGAGTTAAATTAGCGTTCGTAGACATTATCAAATTTCACATGCATAGGAAATTTGATAATGTCTACGATCTTTAATTGAATTCTTTGTGGATTAAGAAGACTAATGGCAAGTTTGCTGATCGAACTATTATAAAAGACCCCCCCCCCCCCCCACCACCCTACAAAAAATCCAGTTTTTATGTTTTATTCAAACTCTACAGCAATGAATTGACATGTCAATCCGTTGCCTTAGAATTTGAATAAAACACAAAACTTGATTGGGGGGCTTGGCTTTTTTATATTAGTTTTATCAGCCACAGTGCTAATTGTCTTCTTCTTAATCCACAATCAGTATCGTGAGGGACATTTCTGAAATTAATCACAAATTAGGCTTCTTTCATTTCGATCTAATGGACACTATCTCAGTAACTAGATACTACATCGAAATGAGTTTTTTGTAGCGTGGAAAAGTGACAAATTAGTAAACTTACTCGAAAAAATCTACTTTGGCCACGCAATGAAGCGTTCATCGGCGCCGAAGAGCTGAATTAACATTGCAGCAGCTAGAGGTAGTGGAAAGCGGTTAATTTGATGGAAAGCGGTTTTTGCAGATAAGAACTAACCTCAATTGAAAAAGAAAGCAGTGATAAACGTGGAGTGTGGCACATCATCGGCGCTATTATGAGTTCCAGAATACTAGTTTCCATTCTAGTTCGTAGCTACTTTCCCTTAACCCAAGACTACTTTGAAGTACAGGCGTGGTTGTGAGCTTCAGTGAACAATTTCCAGTCGCTCCTTTTTTCTTTATTGTCAGTGAAGCTATGACCCAGCAAAGGGCTAAAATCTACATTCAGGGTGAGAGTGAAATCGTTTTCTAATTATATTAATGGCCGAGAGTTTTTTTGAGACATCCAACTCTGATCGTCTCAAAGAATTGTTGATTTACCCTATTAAAAATAATTAACATTTAATATCCTTTGAGCCTGATTCATCTTCAAATAAGTGCTTAATTTTTTCAACTGCTTCTTTAATTTTTCGTCTTATTTGGAGTAAAAATTCGAC
Organism: Convolutriloba macropyga; assembly: GCF_964194025.1. NCBI lineage: Eukaryota > Metazoa > Xenacoelomorpha > Acoela > Convolutidae > Convolutriloba > Convolutriloba macropyga. The sequence continues at coordinate 43,800,310 of NC_134469.1, forward strand.
ACAGGAAATTTCTCTATTTCCAATTTTTAATCTTTGTTTTTCATTGACTAAAATTTTTACTGATCCTGAGAACATCTTAAGGCTCGACAATTTTTACAGATAAAAATAGTTATTAAAAACACAGCTAAATGTTGAGTGGCATCTAATAATAATTGTGGTTTCTGCGTAATCGCAGTGGAACCGCATTAGGCCTACAGTAGCCTGTTTTCAGCTGCCCTTTTTCTTATTATTCCCCACATTTCAGACTGATCTTTTCATGAGCAGCATTGCTCTTTTTTGGTGACTATAGCCACTTTTTTTTGCGTCTGAAACTTTCACGTGGTACCATCATTGCAGCCAACATTGGTCAGGCTATGGTCAACCTGAAGCTATGGTTAAGTAAGAGCTCATCCTCACACAGACAGCTTCACGGAGGCAGGGGATTGAACTCTCAATCATTGGCGTGTGAACCACACACCTTACCTTTCGGCTATCACGCCACTAAGTTCTTAGAATCTGTTCTTAGAAACATAAAATTGGATCTGTTTTGCCTTTTCGGTTTCAATTTTGTGTCAATTTGTCGATATAATGAATAGCATAAATCGATAAAACCATATCATGTGTAAACCTCTAAGCTACTGAGTTTAATCACGCAAAAATTGCATATCATTCATAGATTAAATTTAATTTTCCCGGAGTATATAGGCATGCTACACACTGTCACATCAAAAGTTTTCGCGTACTCCCCAATGGCAAGACGCGGTTCGACCCCGATTCATTCGATCCCACGAACTTTTCATTCAAAAACCCTTCACTTAAACCTACATATCCTTGTTGAAAATCAATTGTTGAAAATCAATTGCTCAAATTGAAAATCAATTGCTAAAATCATATTTAGAATTACATGGAAAACCAGAATCGGAGTGAAGTGTTAAACGGATTAATTAACCGGTGTGAAATGATATGATAAAATGGTGAAACTAATTGGGACGGTATTATTGCGGATTCTTTGATTGAAACAGTAAAAATTGATATCTGTGAAACCCAAAGAATAAACAAAATTGCATCAATGTCGCCTCCTTTAGAAAAATGTGTCCTTATTTGGGATTCCATGTCCTTGTTGACTTCCGCACTCACGCACAACAATGTTTGTTGTCGAATTGCAGTCCCTTCGATTTCCAATTCTTCTCAACCATATTCGCTGTTCTGTATCCTGCTCGCCCAAATTATGTTGCATTTCCTCTATATATGTGCACTCCTGGTAATCCTCGTATTTCAGGGTACAGAAACATCTATTAGAATCTGATAGAAGTCTCGACAAACATGTTTAACCAAATCTGATAGAAATCTCGACAAATATTTTAACCAGTGTATGGAAAATATTTCCGCAGCCCAAAAGTTAAGAGAACATTGTTTCGCACATCCCAGTAGTTAAAAGTTAAGTTTACGATTCTTTAAATGCAATATTTTCTGAGGCTCACAACAATCCAATCCTGCTGTACACCAAATTGCCTAAAGTTGCATGCAACAAAAACTTACTTTGAGCAAATTACATAGATAACAATTCTACAAAAACAGTGATGTAGTGGAACATAATGCCCGTATATACGCCTGTACAAAATGGCGTACGTCTGTACATTTCAAACCAAATCAGAAGGGAAAACCATGGCTACATGAGTTTCTCAATTTTCAATCTTGACACTACATATCTGACTTGAAGAATATTAAAATGTCATGAGAAATGAAGAACTCTGATAAATTGAAGTTTCAAGTGTCCTTGAGGTTACAAAAAAAATTTTCTTGTTTTTGTGTAATTTTCCTGCTAAATACTTTTGCACCCTTAGTGGTTTATCAACAATTATAACTTATAGCAGCTTTAAGAAATCTAAAAAACAAGCGTAAAAAATACGGAACATCTCAACTGAAACCTTCTCCAGATTAGGAACTCGGTGGCTCCGACCCCTTGTCTCCGATCTAAGATCTTCACGCTTCTAATACCTTTCTTGGGCTGCTGAGCTCACTCTTCCTAGTCCAGAAGACCGAAGAGAAACAGCATAAGAAAATGACAGTATGGTCGGTTCGGAATAACAAAAAATTTTGGTATCTTCGTTTTCGCAGGATTTGAAAAGTGCGGTTTTGAAACGCATGAAACCTTCATGATAGCGTTCTATCTGACGGTATTTCAAACTCTCAGAGAAAAATTCTGAAAGAATGTGCAAGTTGAGAACTTTTTTAACTCATTAAAGAAGTATAATATTGTTGTGGGTTCTTAAATTCAAAAATGTATCATACTTGATCAAAATTTATGTGAAGTATGTTCATCAATTCCAATTAACGGAATTTGATTTGCTTTATTGTGTTTTGATGCCTAACATACCGACGGTTACTGACGTTTAAAACTAAACATTTCAACGATTTCTTATCCTTGAAATGGAACATACCGACGGCTTCTTACGTCTGAAACCGAACATAACAGACGTTTGAAACGGAACTTTCCGACGGTTATTGATGTTCGAAACCGAACGTACCAGCGGTTTTTATCTTTGAAATGGAAATTACCGACGGTTTCTTCATTTGAAACCTAACAAAACAAGGGTTTCTTATCTTTGAGTCTGAGCTTACCGACGGCTACTTTCAATTGAAACCTAACATGCCAACAATTGCTTACCTTTGAAACGGACTTTATCGACAATTACTTACGTTTGAAACTGAACAGATAAACAATTTTTCACATTTGAAACGAACTTGCCAACGGTTATTGACTTTTGAAACCTAACTTACTATCGGCTTCTTACGATTGAAAACGAACATACCAATGGTTCCTTACGTTTGAAACGGAATTTGCCAATGGTTATTGACGTTTGAAATCAAACATACCAGCGGTTTCTTATCTTTAAAATGGAACTTAAGGACGATTTCTTACATTTGAAACCTAACACACCAACGGCTTCATACGTTTGATGCGGAACTTACCGACCGACAGATATTGACATTTGAAACCAATCATATCAACGGTTTCTTATCTTTGAAACGGAACTCACCGACAGTTTCTTACCATTGAAAACTAACATACCAACAATTGCTTACCTTTGAAACGGACTACAACGACAATTTTCTACGTTTGAAACCAAAAATACAAACGTATTCTTATTTTTGAAGTCAAACATACCAACGATTTTTTAATTTTGAAACGGAACTTAACGACGGTTTCTTACGTTTAGAACCAAACAAACCAGTGGTTTTTTACGTTTGAAACCAAACATATCAGCTGTTTCATACGTTTGAACCGAACCTACCCTCGTTTTCTTACGTTTGAGGCCAAACATAACAGCGTTTTATACGTTTGAAACCCAAATAATCACGGAATTTTATTTGTTTCATTGTGAATGGAAGCTTATCAAACCGATGATTATTGACGTTAAAAAGTGAACATATCAATAATTTTCTTAAATTTGAAGGGGATTATACCAATAGTTTCTTACGTTTAAAACAAGACATAACAGCGGTTTTCTATCTTTGAAACAAAGCTTACCGACGGTTTCTTACATTTGAAACCGAACATAACAACGGTTTCTTATCTTTGAAAAGGAATTTAACGACGGTTTCTTACGATTGAAATTTAACACAACATTATTTGATTACCTTTGAGACGGACTTTATCGACAATTTCTTACGTTTGAAACTGAACATTTAAACAAATTTTCACATTTTAAACGGAACTTACCGACGGTTATTGACTTTTGAAACCTATAATTCCAACGTTTTCTTACGTTTGAAGCCGAACTTACCGACAGTTATTGTTGTTTGAAACCAAAGAATCTAAGGGTTTCTTATCTTTGAAACGGAACTTACTGACGTTTTATTATATTTGAAACCTAACATACCATCGTTTTCTTATCTTTAAGTCCGAATTTACCGACCGCTGCTTTCGATTGAAACCTAACATGCCAACAATTGTTTAACTTTGAATCGGACTTTATCGACAATTTCAATTTCTTCCGTTTGAAACTAAACATATAAACAATTTTTCACATTTGAAACGGAATTATCGGACGGCTTCTTGCGTTTGAAAACGATCATACCAACGGTTCCTTGCGTTTGAAACGGAATTTGCCAATGATTATTGACGTTTGAAACCTAACATACCAACGGTTGCTTACGTTTGAAACCAAACAAAGCGGTAAAATTGTATTTTTTCAAACCGACCACACCAACAATTGAACTTTTTCACATTCCCAAAAAAAACTTAACAGCTTTCGTCGTTTTTGTCCAACTAAAACCGAACCTACTGACAATTTTCTTAAGTTTATAAGTTTTTAAACAGTTATTTCTGAACTAGGACAGGCTGGTTAGTTAAATTTATGGAATAATTGAACTTTAAAAAATGAGCGTAGGACCCACAGAATGTTCACACTTGACGGGCTTTTAATAACTATGAAAATTTTATTACGGGAAGAAAATTCAGATAGATAAATGTCAATATCTCTGGACCCCGATATTCGGTGCAATCATTCGAGAGGTTGATTGGACTGTTTCTTCTGCCGATTTGCCTACTCGTAGTACGTTCTTGTCGATGTTCCTGTTGTTATAACACTTTCGTTTTCTTTGAAAACCACGCTGCTGTATGGGAGCACTGGAGTTGAAAATCATTGCATCTTGCTTCCACGTTAATTTGAAGTAAAAACTAAACTTTGACCAACCTTAATGTTAAAACGGAACTAAATTTTTGAGCTTGTCGATCCGCGCCTTCTTCATCTGCAGTAAAGAGTGAGTATTAAGCTACCTAAAGGAAAATTGCTGCTACTCCAACTCGCATCTATAATTACCGATTACAGAAATTATTTCTCCTATAAAAATGGATGTATTGTGGCTTAAAATTCCGCTAAATTCTAATTGTTTCTAATTGATTCTTAATTTAGGTCATCGATAAATTTTGTTTATTTATGAGACCTAGAAACTTTAAAGTCTCTACACTTAACTCCTTTGTGTTGTGGCTTTACTCTATTACTACGTTGGAATTGATTTTGACACATTGAACTACTGCGCTGCGTTGTGAGTCGGGTTATTATCAACTTTTTGCCGATAAACCGAATGAGTTAGGCTGTTGCTCAAAAGCTGGAGAAAAATTTAAAGGCTGAGCATAAAAATTAGATTCTAATTGATTCTTCAAAAACTAGTTTTGTTCAAAATAAGGTCAAGAATTTCAATCTGCTCAAACATACTGCTTTTCAAAACGATATAAAAATGTTTTATGAGGATAAAGTTCTAATGCAAGGCAATAAAAGAAGATAATTTTTATTTCGGCAAAAAAATTGTCGCAATAAGGTTTTTTGAAACAAACTAATTGTCCTAAAACTCAAAACGACCTTGGGCTTTGTCGGCATAGCTATTTGATCATTTGGTGACTTATGTTAATTTTTTTTGGTCTGTCAAGAAATCATTAATTTTTCCTTGATTTAAAAATATCTTCAAGAGCATGGCTCACTGCATTACGAAGTTTTTGTATCTTGCTATTCAGTCTTTTATAATAAAAATCTTTCAATAGTTCTTCATAGTTGGCTAAAATTATAAACAGAAAACTCTTAGAGCCTAATGGATCTTTTCTGCTAGCGCCCCCCCCCCCCCCCCCCCGCTTAGTTAGGCACCCCCCATTTATAAATGTGTAAACATATTGTTAAAGCTAAGTAATCTTACACGTAAACATATATGAGCAATGTGCATTTACTAAAAGCTAGGACAGCTATGGTTTGAAATTATTACGTATTCAAGCAAAATTTGTTGCATATAACGTAAGCATCATTAAAAATTTCTCTATTAGATCATTTTTGGTGTTATCGGCTACAATAAGGGCTTGAATTTTTAAAACTTTTTTAAGGAAATGAATCTAAAAGTGCCTTCAATCTACCTAGACACTTGTTTCAATGAATTTTGCAAATATCGCTCTTACAATTCGCGAAAACTTAGATTTTGGGGGGTGCAAATATATCGGCTATATAAGCCGGGGGGGGGGGGGGGCGCTAGCAGAAAAGATCCGCCTAATTTACTGGAAAAAAACACTAGCAAATGACAGATTTTAAGGCATAATAACGTTTAATACTCCACTACTAATGGAGCTCTGCTGACTAAATAAGTAAAGTCTTCGGAGGGTAGACACTACAGTAGAGCCACAACAACATGTTCAGCAAATTTTCCTTATTTGTTTACTCAACGCCCAAATGGATTTTTTTAGGATTTGTAAACATACTTAGTTAGTGTCAATTGAAAATCAGTTACGACCTACTTGACCATCCCATATCAATTTCGCCACGTATGCACAATTTAGGAGATCATCTTAAATATTTCACCATGATCTTTGCGATCGATTTTTTTAAACTATTCCCTAACATACAAGTTAATCTCAAAAAATGATGTTTAAAACATATATTTTACATTCTGTTGATAAATTAACCTCCAGTCAGTCAAAGATTTTTGGTAACCTATAAAACGCATAACTTGCAGTAAAAACAAACGCTGAAAAATTATAAAAAAACTGAGCTGAAACTTAAAATGTGGCCTTACTAGAGTGACAGACGGTGCGTATACAGGCGCAATTCACCATTGAGCGGTCAAATTGTTGCATTGTATTCGTTCTAACAAAAGTAATCAGTGATTGTACAGCTTGCCTAACATTGAAATCTCAGCGGGAAAAGAACTTTGATATACAGAAATTCCTTGCTGTCAAAATATTCCCGAAGAAGGGGAAACTTTGTGCAATTTCCAGAGTAAATTCCTCCAAGTGACCAAAGCAAAACCAAGAGAGAGACTTGTAATATTACAGCTAAGGAAATGAATTTTTTAAAAGTGTTTTCTATACCTAACGAGTACTTTTTGTAACCTTTGAATTGAAAAACCGTAATTTGCGTAACTATAGCAATTTTTCAATTGCACATTTTGGTTGGGAAAGGAACTCTAATATTCGAATTTCGTGGTATTGTTATTTTTAGAAGTCAATAAGTTGGTCAGCGGAGCTGTAATTCTACTGGTTGAGACTAGCTAAACATCAAGTATGGCAAGTAATTGTAAAATGTGGATCCCAGCGCACCCTCGCATTCGCTCAACGTTCGCTGGGATGCCACATTTTACAATTACTCTACACACATTAAAATTTCGATCGAATAGCTCATTTTTGAGTAATTTCACATTCACTAAATTTTCACTGTGTTAGTCAAATTTATAATTACTTTATACATAGTAAATTTTGATCAAATAGCTCATTTTGATTAATTTTTTATATTCACTCAATTTTTTGCTTGAGATCCACATTTTTGCAATTATATATTTTAAAAATTGATTAAATAACTCATTTTTTGATGAATTTTTAAAATATCGCCAAAACATTAGATTTGAATTAATTTTAACATATTTGATCAACATTCAATATATGAAAAATTATTTTTTGAAAATTTCGAAATAAAAATAATGGATATATTTTGTGAAACTTGTAACAGAGAGTTCAAAACTAATAAAACACTTCATAAACATTACTCGAGTAAAATACATAAGGATAAAGTGGAAAAACATCAAAATCAAGATATGATGAATAAATTAGATGAATATATCAAGACATTACCCAATGATATTACTACTTGTTTTAATAATTCTGTTATACAAATAAGTTCAATTCGCAATAAAGATGATGGATATAAAGATAACTTTGAAGATATTCTTGATAACATAACATCTTTTACTCATAATCCAATAAAAATATATTTATCCGAAGAAATTGAATATAAAAAAGGAGAAACAAAGTTTATTATGGGACATACTACTATTCCACAAGTTTACACAGCAGGTATTTATTTATCACATTTGAATAAAATAGAAAAATTATTAAATGAGGCAGAATTAAGAGAATCAGGTTGGATGATTCGAAGGAGAATATCACGAACATTACATATTTCGTATTATAATTCAGCTGGTGGATCGTATATAGAATTACCTTTCAAATCACCATATATTATTAATGTTAAGAATATGGATGATGATATGTGTATAATTTGGAGTTTATTAGCATATATGTTTCCAGCAACAAAGGATAAACAAAGAATATCTAAATATTTAGATCATCTTAATTCAATTATTTTACCATCCTTTGATTTTCCATATAATTATAATGATATAAAAAAGTTACACAAATTGAATAATGTAGATTTTAATATATTTGAGATTGATGAAGATAAAAGAATTAAAGGAATAATATTTAGATCTCATAATAATTATAAGGGTTGTAATCTTTTATTATATAAAAATCACTATGTTTTATGTACTAATATATCCACTATAATTAGAAATTCAAATAGAATGTCATATCCATGTTTAAATTGTCTAACAAGCTACTCATCAGAACAAATATTAGAAAATCATAAAATAATGTGTGAAGATCATAAAGCAGTAAAAATTACCTATTCGCATAATGATTACCATCAGTTTGATAAATGGTGTTACAAAAACAGAGTTCATTTTACAATGTATTGTGATATTGAAAGTTTTAACACTAAAGTAAACACACAAAAACCATTCTGTTATAATCTTATAATTAAATCTAGTTATCCTGATCTAATGGAAGAACATGAAGTTACTTATATGGGTAAAGATTGTGGTGAACATTTAGCCAACACAATAATAAAATATGAGGATAAATTTAAAAAACTACTGAATGAAAACATTGTAATGAATGATGAATCAGTTACTGGAGAACCTAATATTTGTTTCTATTGTAATAAAAAATTAGGTGAAGACATAGTAAGAGATCATGACCACTTTAATGGTAAATTCAGAGGATATGCTCATAATATATGTAATTTAAATGCTAAGAAACCTAATTTTGTTCCAGTATGCTTTTATAATGGATCAAAATATGACATACATCTTTTCATTAAAGAATTAGCTATAACAAAGTTGAAGATGAAAGCATTAGCTAAAACAGAAGAAGAGTTCTTTTCTTTAAATATAGGATGTATTAGAATATTAGATGCATTTAGATTTTTTACACCACTAAGTTTAGATGTGGTAGCAAAAACATTAGGTGGAGAACAAAGAAAAGGATTTTATCCTTATGACTGGATTGATGAAAAATGGGAAGAAAGATGAATTCAACTGAGTTTCCTCCACAAGAAACATTCTATTCTAAACTAAAGCAAGAGGGAATATCAGATGAGGATTATCTTAATGCTAAAAAAAATTTGACAATGATTGTAAAACTTTTGCAGATTATACAATTATGTATCTAAAACAAGATGTAAAATTACTAGCAAAGGTATTTGAAAAATTTAGAGATAAACGTATAGATGAATATAAAATAGATCCATGTTATAGATATTCATCACCAGGTTTATCATGGATATGTGGATCAAAGTTTACAGAACAAAGATTAAAACATTACCAAAAAGATACATATGATATATTACTCATGATTGAAAAAGGAATAAGAGGTGGTATTGCATCAATACTTGGTGATAGATATGTTAAACCTTGGAATAGATATACACAACCAGAAAATTATGAAATAAATAAATTATGCAAGTTATTGGATGACATGGACTTTGACCCATTGCATAGCATGGCCTTTGACTCAAATAAAGCACAAGAAGGCTATCTATTATATTATGATTTTAACTCATTATATCCATCAAGTATGGTAGAAGAACTACCTATAGGTGAATTTATTAAATGTAATGACCTACCTTACGAAACTACTAAAGATGGAGACTTTGGTGTAATATATGAAATAAATATTAAATATTCCAATGACCTTAAACAGAAAACAGAAGTCTTCCCTTATTTTCCAGAAAATTCAAAACCATATACTGAAGAATTTACTAATTATCAAGAAGTAAACAAACCCAATAAATACAAACCATTAGAGAAATTAATGCTTACATTACATGATAAAAATAACTATGTTATAGAAGGAAGAATGCTTAATTGGTATTTAAACAATGGTGTTAATTTAGAAGATATAACAATTATCAAAAAAAATCAAATATGAGAAAAGTAAATGGTTAAAACCATATATAGAGTATAATGTAAAGAAAAGAGATGAAGCAAAAGCTTATAATGATAAATTTGGTGAAATGTTTTATAAATTAATGAGTAACTCATTCTATGGTAAAACATTAGAAAATGTAAGAAATAGACAAGATGTAGAAATTGTAAATAAATTAGATAGATGCAAACAACTAGTAGGTAAAGCAACATATAAATCAACATCAATATTTTCTAATAATCTTGTTGCTATACACAATTATAGAAGTGTAGTTAAACAAGATAAATTTAATTATATAGGATTTGTAATATTAGAACTTAGTAAACTTAAGATTTATGAATTTGTGTATAATGTATTGAAACCAATATATAATAATAATTTCAGCTTATGTTACATGGACACTGATAGCTTACACATACATCTAAAAGATGACCCAAACAAAATGAAAGAATACATAGGAAGTAAATTAGGACAAATGAAAGACGAGTTAAAAAACGAATACATAACAGAGGCTATATTTTTAGCACCAAAAGTATACTATTTTGAAACAACAAAAGAACAAACTCTTAAAGCAAAAGTTGTAACCAAACCATCTCAAAAACATCAACTAAACAGAGATGATTATTATAATGCATTGTTTAACAATGAAAACAAATATGTTGAACAATTTAAATTAAGATCAATTAAACATGATATGAATATTGTAAATGAAAAAAAGCTTGCATTATCACCATTTGATGATAAAAGAATTGTAGATGGTGTAAAAACTAAACCGTATGGTTGGTTCGAATACCTAATACTATAATAATTTATAAAAACTAAATATAGAACTAAATATAAAACTAAATATAAAACTAAGTAATTTTTATGATAAAAGGTTTTACGTAAATAACATTAAAAGCTATCCTCACGATGAGAATCTATATCTATTCAAAAGAGATCTAGTAAATAAAATCTGTGAAGCATATTTAAACTTAAATCCACGAAGCGGTTTCACCAATAAAGACCTGTGAAACAGCTTCGCTGATAAATAATATTAAAGAGCTAACCATTAATGATGATAGAAAGTTAATCCTTGCTGCAATTACACTATATAATGATTTATTATAATTATAAAAAATGACTAAATTAGATAAACTTATAGAATTAAACAATCTAGAAAAACAAAACAGAAGAAATAGATTAGACGATAAATTAAAACAACAAGAGTATTATGGTGAAATAGAAGAGTTATTTGCTCCTTTAACTAAAACACTAAATGCAAACAATGAACAGAATCTAGCAGTAAGTGAACAAACATTAAGAGCAATAGATTGGCAAAATCAAGAGTTAGATAAACAAACTAAGATGATCAGTGAAACTGCTTCGCAGATTGGTGAAACTGCTTCGCAGATCGATCAAGCTGGTTACCAGTTTAATGAAACTGCTTCCAAGATGGGTGAAACGTTAAAGGGGACTCAAGAAATAGCACCAGTTTTTGTTGATACAAAGATAGCCAAGAATCTTCATAAAATGGGTACTCAAACTAATCCTCAATTAAAATTAAATCTTGTAGATTTGCCTACTAAAAGATACAAAATGAATGGTGTTGATATAACCCTAGAGCAGGGTGCATTTTTAGTTAGGGATAATATATACGAATTCTCAGAAGGATTTATTGAATTTCTCACTAACCCAAATGTAACATATAACGATGATATCGAAGAAGATGAAAACAAAATTAAAAGGTTTTTAAAGGATATTAGATATGATTTAGGAAAAGGGGATAAGAAAAGCGCTAGATATAGAACAATAAAACGTATAATGGAAGTAAGAGATGATATATTTGGCAGAGGGTTAAATACCAACCAACAAAGTTGCCACCACTACGTGGATCAGGGAACCTGCTTTGCAGATCCAAATAATTTAGTAGAAAAATTAGAATTATTAATACTAGAAACGAAAGCTGGTCATGACGGATTATATGATGAAATGCTAGATATATCTAAGCAACTATTATCTATGAATGTTATTAATCAAGAACAACTAGATAATTTTGTTTTTAACTATGATAAATAAAGGGTAAACCTGACTACGCGCATAATGATGGATAAACAACAACAACAACTCCTAGCTAAAGAAGTATTCAACCCCCAAATAACAAAGTTTAGACGAGAAAGAATAATACCATTATATAAAGATGAAACATGGTCAGCTGATTTAATTGATAAGTCATCTTTAAGTAAATACAATAATAATTATAAGTTTATATTAACAGTTATAGATATATTCACAAAATATGCATGGGCTATTCCATTAAAGAATAAATCTGGTTTATCTATGACTAATGGCTTTAAATTAGTATTAGGCGAAAATCCACAAGGTGGCTGTCAAAGTAGAAAACCAGAAAAGTTATGGGTAGATAAAGGTAGTGAGTTTTACAATAAAACATTTAAATCTTTACTTAAGGAATATGAAACAGAACTATATTCTACTTATAGTGATTTAAAAGCTGTGTTTATAGAGAGATTCAATAGAACATTATTACACATAATAAATAAACCAATGTTCATCAATGGTGATGGTAATTGGGTAAATATATTAAATGATGCACTCTTAACATATAACAATAACATTCATTCAACAATTAATATGACACCAGTTGATGCTTCTAATAATCCTGATAAGGTTAAATACACTTTTAATTTTAAGAATATTAAGCCAAAATTTAAAGTTGGTGATTATGTTAGAAACGCAGATAAACGTAATATCTTCTCTGAAGGTTACACTTCTAATTGGAATAGAGAACTGTTTAAAGTTAATGAAGTTCTAAAAACACAACCACCAACATATAAAATAGAAGATATTAATGGAGAGATAATAGAAGGTAAATATTACGAACAGGAATTATTAAAATCCGAGTTTGACTTTGAATCTAATAATAAAGTTTTAGAATCATTAAATATAGATATTTCTTAATATAAATAATGACAAGAAATAGGTTTAACCAGGCTAAAAATCAATCAAGGAACTCACTTCTCGGATTGACATCAACAAACAACCTAACACTAAGTAAGGCTCGTGGGTTATTCCTAGAAGATAATGATAATATTGACAAGAAGGATACCTATAAAATTACAAATGTACATCCTCCGTTAGATGAAAAGGATGTGGTTAATAAAGAGTATTGTGACAATAACTTATTATCCTCTTCTAATAAAATAAAAATTTTAAGTAGAAACATAACTGAACTAAGAAAAGGTGATTTTGATAAAGTTACAACTAAAACATTACAACTAAATGAAACACAAGTTAATGAAAATCTAATTAAAGAATTCATTAAATCAGCAAATGAAGTCACAAATACTGTTAACTTTTGTAACAAAGTTGCTGCTGATACTATCTCTAAATATAATCAATTAAAACAAGAATTTGATAATAATAAATTTAATCAAAATATTACTAACATACATTTAGATGATATGTTTACTAATGGTCTAAGGGAAATGAAAGAATACAATAAATCTCTTAGAGGTGTTATAGTACAATATATAATTTCTATACTTTTACGAAGTAAGTTACTTGATAATAAAGAGCAAGATAGACTTGAGATGCATTTTGGATTTAAACAAGAAGATATAACGAATGAAATAGAAAGTTTTTTTACTAATGAAAAAGAGTCAGCCAACAGCACCGAGTGAGAGCTTACTGTATCCAGATTTATCATCAGTATCAGAACGGATGATAAATGAAAAGATTCGAGCTAATAATAAATTTAACAACAATATTAACATTATAAAAGATATTAGAAATTATTATGAAACTGAAACTAATAATTATGATAAAAAGTTAAGTAGATATAAAAATTATATTAACGTAGCTGAGATAACAGAAATACTATTATCATCAATTGCAACAACAGCAACAACAACATCAGTTGCATTAACAGGTATAGGATTACCTTATTCTATACCCACAGCTTTTGCTACAGCAACTGTTTGTGGTTCATTATCAAAAACAATTAATACTAAAATAAGAAATAAAATTATAAAGTATTCACAAATGTATATTCTAGCTAAACAGTTTAGTGATAAATTTAATAAACTATATACTAAATCAATGAATGATAATAAAATAGATAATGATGAATATAATGAATTAGTCAAGGTATATGAGGATTATAAGAAGAACAAGAAAAATAAATTAAGTGTTTTTTTAAACTAAAGTTATTAGTGTTTAGTAATAACAATGTCTTTAGTAATAATAATATTAGTATAAATATTTACCGATAATCGTAATCATAAACATAAACATAAAAATAATCATAATCAAATAATTATCTTTTCTTTGTACCTAAGTATAAACCTCTTCCTTTTTGTACTACCTTTATACCTTCACCAGTAGTTGCAAATTTAATTAAATCAGGTGTGGCTGATAAAGCAGCTCTAGGGTTTCTAGATGCCGCTGCAGTTCCTATTTTACTTGCAATCTCTAATGCTCTTATTGAATTATTAGCAACTTTCTTTCCAAAGTTAACTGTAGCTCTACCAACACTTTTAAAGAAATCTTTCAATCCCTCTGCTTCTATTGTTGCATCAGATACTGTCATTGATTTATTCCTTCCACATTTAGTGCAGGATCCTCTGAACATTTTAGTACCTTTTCGTGTAATAGCTCCTCTTATGTTATTAGTGCCACTATAATGTCTGCCACCAACACAATATGAATTGGTTTTGAACTTATTTAAAAGACTCATTTCTATAAATAAAAAATAATGGAAGTTAAAAAATATAATCCTTTTGTTGTTATGAATAAGCCTACGGGTTTCACCCGCGAGCGAAGCTCGAAGACAAAGCCTAAGATTAAACCCAAACCACAAACTAAACTTGAAGCTAGAGGCTTATGGCGTAGCATGGACGGAGTCCTATCTCTAGAGAATAAAAAGAAACTAGATACTATTTATGCTAAAGGTTTTGTTAAGACTAGTAGGAAATAATGATAAGGACTTTAATTATAATTATAATTATATCTATGATATGATATCAACCATCTTATTACCATCACTACTAACACTAATAACCTTTCTAGTTAATACTAATGCATGACATATAATATCGGCAACTGCAGCACTAAATTTAAAATTAAGTTGTTTTGGTTGTGGACCTATATGATCACTTTGATATCTAGTATCAAATACATATATTCTATAACTACTTTTGAATGTTCTATGATTTATATACGGTTTTATATTATATGGTAGCCCATTATAATCTTTATTAAAGCTAACAATCTCTTTAAAAGCCTCATTATAATTATTGGTACCATAATTAATATTCATTCTATCTTCAGGATAAAACTCACTACCAATCTTACAATAACATTCAGTAACATTCATTATATGAATTGTACTTGCATCATGAGTTTGTTCATTAACATTATTATTTTCAAAACCAACTATTATATATTGTGGTCTTTCCATACCACTTTCCATACCTAAATCAAACAAGAAGTTAGTAGCATTAGAAACGTTCTTATAAAATGTCTTTCTTTCATAATAATTGAAGTCTATATTATTCATTTTATTTAATCCTTTCTGTACAATAATTCTATTATCATTACTAGGATCAATACTAGGCACACACCATGGTATATCTCTAATTTCTATATTACCATCATTAGCTACTGCATCAGCACCTGCATTAATTCTATATAGAGCTCTATCTTTATTATTTCTTTTTATTATTAGTTTAAATCCTAAACCATATATAATCTTTTTTAAATCATTCACAAAACCAAATAGATCACTCATCTTAACCATCATATACATATGACCTCGTTCTGCAGCAATATGGTCACCTTTAAGTTGACTATCTCTATTACCTTGATTTCTAACAAAACCACTCTCATATTCATCATCAGTACTAGTTAATAATTTATACATCAATAGATTAGGATGACAATGACCTATATATTCAATGCTCCTACCACCACTAGTTTCAAGTTTAACTGAACTAAACAATGCCATCATACCATAATTAACTAATCTAATATTAGCATTATTAGCAAATACACCCCCAGCATCATCTGATACAACAAACTCTATCTCTAGATATGAATCGTGTATATTTAAATGATTCTCTTCTCTATTGAGTATAATATTAATGTTAGTATTGATTGTATTCATTGTTGCCAGATTATTTGGTTTATACTTTATAATCTTACTTTTGTGTATATCATTATTATAACCATAAGTTGCATCCAAATTAAAATCCATTTTTATAAACCAAAAAGTTTAACTATAATTATCAGGGAACCTGCTTCGCAGATAACTATAGCTATGACTATAACTATGACTATGGGGCTTCACAGATGTTTCACCATAACCAAAGCTATAATTATAACTAGAAATATAATCTTATATTTGAATATAAAAAAATGACAGACAATTTAATCTTATGGGAACTACAAAAGATACATGAAGCTAACTAAAACTAAGGAAGAACACAAACGTAACTTTAGAATGATAAAGCCAACAGAAAAGTTCAACTTTAGTGAACCTATACTTAATAAAACAAAATTAGGTTTAATTAGATTATCAGTTTATAACTCAGTGTTTAATGAGAATAGAATGAACAATCAACTCATATATGATACCCAAGGTGAAACATGGTCAAATACCCGTCTTTTAGGTATTACACCAGGTGCATATGAATTATATGAAATAGCAGAATTAATAAAAGAAGAAACTAATGGTAATGTTATAATAGAAATTGATAAGAATACAATGAAAAGTTTAATGGAAGTAAAAGAAGGTGCAATTAACTTTGACATAGAAAATTCAATAGCCCCATTACTAGGATTTAGAAAAATAGTTTATAATAAAGGTAAATATACATCTCAGAAAATTGTTGATATTATGGGTTTTAGTAATATTAACATTCATTGTAATGTGATATCTGGTGTTAAAGATAATGGTAAGGATACAGACATATTATATACTTTTCATCTAACTGAACCACCAGGTTACTTGATAAATATTATACCAACTAATATCTTATATCAAAATGTAACTAAAGATAGAATAGAATATATAGAGTTTCATATTAAAGATGAGCATGGAAGACCTATAGACTTTAATGGTGATGTATTAAGTTTTACTTTACATCTAATATAGTTAGCAGACCGAAGGTCTGTTTGATTTAGTTACAGACTTAGACTTAGACTTAGGCTTAGACATAGTCATAGATTTAGACTTAGACTTACCCTTAAACTAAACTACAAAACTCTCCGATCCCAATTAATTCTTAGTTTACCATTAATATTTTTATTTTTAGTTATATCAATGACAATGTAATTATAAGGCTCTTTCCATACCTTATTACATATATTAGCAAAATCATTATAACTAAGTTCCACATTATTAAAGAAATCTTGATATATAGATATGAGGGCTTTACCTCTCTGTTCAAATAAAATAAATAGATTACTGTTCTCTCTAACACTCTGCCTATCCAGAGAGAACAGGTTTTGATTAAGAAATATCATATTGCAATTATTATGTCTACCCCTACAAAAGTTTTCATTAATAATTGGTTCTTTGGCTCTAACATCATCGAATATCATTAGTTTCTTTAAGTCTTTAGGTAGTTTATCAGGAGAGGGTAAATCTTTTATATCTTTAATAAATTCTACATTTGCTTTACCATTATCAACACCTTCATCTGCGAAGCAGGTTCCCTGATATTGATCACCAGTAGGACCAATGATGTATAGCTTATCAAAATATATACTAGCTAGAAATAGTTTTTTTAATAAGAATGTCTTACCACATTCACTAGGACCAGATATTATACATCTAAAGTTATGTGGGAATTCAGCTTCAGTAATTATATCATCATCATTTAGCCATGATTGTAGATCATTATTTATATTAATAGCAATAGGATTATTATTTCTCGGGGGTGATATATCCACCTTATCAGGGAACCTGCTTTGCAGATTAGGACTACTTCGCGGATTATAACTACCCCCTTGATTATAACTACTTCTCTGATAGATAGTCTCATCATTATCATTATCATAAACATTGACATTATCATTATCATTATCATTAGCATTAACATTATCATTATCATTATCATTATCATTATCATTATCATTAAACTTAACATTATCATTATCATTAACTTTATCGTTATCATTAATTTTATCGTTATCATTAACTTTATTATCTGTGAAGCAGGTTGGCATGCCACGGACGGAGTCCGTTCCCTGATTATCATTATCATTAACTTTATCATTATCATTAACTTTATCATTACAACCCAAACAAAAACACTCATTATACATTCTTGGATTTTTACATTGATTAACTAGAATATTCACAGCATTGTTAATTCTAAATCCTCTGTCAATAAGATAGATCATGTATAAACAATAAGCCTCACAATAAGATTCATCATATTGTTGTACTCTTTCATTAGAGCCTAGATTGACATACTCTTCTAAAAATAATGGTGGGGTCTCAACACCAAAACTATCAAAGTAATACATTGGACCACCTTCTCTTCTTATAACTAAAACCCAATGTGTACCTTCAGTTGGATGTAAATTTACAATAATGTTGGAGCTGGGTTCACTTACGTTATTTGGAGTCTGATCTCTCATTACAATTTCAATTGGTGTTAGACTTATATCTTTACCTATATCTTTTATTCTGATATCACTCATAGCACTATTATCAATATTAAATTTAATATTGAATTCCTCAAAAGTTAGGATAAGCATTTTCTTATAAATATTATTAATGTTTAATTATGACTCTAATTATTGCGAAGCATCGGTGGATTCGTTACACGGATGGTCGAAAACCCATAAGTCTAATTATAACTCCAATTAAAGTCTAATTATAAGTCTAATTATGGCTAAGCATGGTCGAAGACCCATAAGTCTAATTATGTCTATATTTATCTATGTTTTCATTTATAAAAATGGAGACAGGGTAGTGTGGTTATAATTTTTATTTTCTTAATTATATTTTGTTTTATTGAATATGATTCAATACCGAGTAAATACGCAAAACTAGAAGAAAGTTTTGGTGGGTTTATGAATAGGAATCTAGTTAGATTTGAATATGAAAAGTCACCATTTCATACTATTGTTTATGGTGGAACTGGTACGGGTAAAACATATTTTGTTAGACAATACTTAAAATTATATTCAGTCCAAAATCAAGATCCGCGAAGCGGTTACACCGATCAAAATCAAAATCAAGATCAAGATCAAGATCAAAATCAAGATCAAAATCAAGATCAAGATCAAAATCAAAATCAAGATCAAGATCAAGATCAAAATCAAAATCAAAATCAAAATCAAAATCAAGATCAAAAACAAAATCTGCGAAGCAGTTTCACTGATCAACCAAAAAGTATAGTTATAGTGTGTAAAGATGACAGAGACTGGATAAATCCCGAGACTAATAAGTTTTATACCGGGTTTAATAAATGTGATATGAATATGATCACAAAAAACAATATGCAAAAATTTCGAAATTGTGTTATAGTAGTTGATGATATGCGTGATAATAATTAAATAAGGATATAGACTATTATTTTACTGAAGGTAGACATTATAATATTCAAATGATTGTAATGTGTCATAAACCAGCTCAAATAAATAATACAGCAAGAATGAGTTGTGATACTATTTATTCAACAACTTATAATGGATCTGATCTATTTAAAAACTTTAATGAGATATATAAATGTGAACATGACTTTAGTAAAATAATTAGTGAGTTAAATAGTAACCATTATAATCGTACAGACGGAATGTCAGATGAACTTCGTTATGGTATAATTAAATATAATAAGAAAGAAAATACTTTTATTATTATTAATAGTAATAGAACAATGATATATGATTCAAGAGTTGGTTTCCTTGATTTAAAAGCTTTCAGTTTAAAAGATGAGTTACGAAGAGAAGATATAAATAAACTTATTGCATATATGAAACCACTCATGATAAAAGCAACAGATAGAAATACTATTAATCATGATAATTATCAATTCTACTTTAATAAACTTCTTACATTAAAAGGTACTAAAATACAGAATGATGTTTTAACTCAGGAAGTGGTTAAAGCAAATGGTCTTAGATTATTTTCAACTATTTTAGGTATTATAAGTTCAGGTTTAATGATATATAATTTCATGAGTCCTGATATAACAGTAAGAAATGCCGGACATGTGGCAACTGCAGCGAGTACTATGTTGAATAGAACAAGTACATTATTGAACTATGGATTTGGCAGAAATCAAGATCAAGATCAAGATCTGGAACATGAAAGGGAATTTACAGATGGAGAAACATGGTCGAAGACCCATCAGCGAAGCTGTTACACAGATCAGCGAAGCAGTTACACTCATAAATATACTGGGATTTTAAATAAAGAGGGACGAGAGAATTTAAACAGTCTATATGTAAATAATGAAGAATTTAGAAATGAAATTATAAATTATGTTAAAAATAAAACGCAATTAAACCTTGAAGCAATTTTAGATAAGAGATGTAAAACTAATATACTCAATACGTTAGGAAATAAATATTTAGCAGAGTGTATCAAATCTAAAGATAATACTAAAGATGTAATTGAAATCTTGGGTAAATATGTTGGATCAGTGTAACTGCTTCGCAGATTAGTATAACTACTTCGCAGATCAGTGTAAGGACCTTCGGTTTTGTTACACCAACTGCTTGGCATGCCACGGATGAAGTCCGTTGGTTTACCACAGACAGAGTCTGGTCGCAGATATAATTGAAATTAGACCAATTATAAATGGTTATAAAATGTTTAGAGTGTAACTATAAATGTGGAAACATTGCTTGTTTAAAATATCATTACGAATCATGTCATAAAGATAAAATTGATAAATGTATATGTCGTAATATAACAATAAGTGCTATTTGTGCTAATGATTTTTCTCCATGGGGTTGTTCTTTAAAAAATGAATCTAGTTCTGGTTCTGGTTCTAGCTCTAACTCTAGTTCTGGTTCTGGTTCTGATTCTAGTTATAACTCTAGTTCTAACTCAGACCCTAACCCTAACTCTAACTCAGTCCCTAACCTTAACCCTAACCCTAATCCTAACCCTAACTATAACTCAGAAGTATTAATCAGTGAAGGGGACGAAGTCCTTAGTACCCCAACTGCCCCGCAGATCAGAAATTGTAATAAATGTAATTATATAAAACCACTAACTGATTTTGATGAGAGTAAGTATACATGTAGAAGTTGTACTTCAGCTAAAGTTAATTGTCCATATTGTGCTTCTATTGTGAGATATGATGGGATACGAGCCCATGTACAGAAACAGCATCCAGGTGTAGAATTAACTAAAGGATTTAGTAGAAATCTAACTGAAAAACAAAGTTCTAGAACTGAAAGTACTTTAGCCATTAGACAAAATGAAGAAGATTGCTCATGTAAATATTATAATTTTGTATTATTTCTTATTAATAATGGAATAAATATAGAAAAAGTAAAAGAAAATATAAATTTATTAAAAAGTATAGATAATTTGAAATAAAAGTATAAAAAATATAAAAATTTATAAAAATTTATAAAAAGAGGGAATCACTCCTTAAGAGTGAAAAAGAGCGATATTTTCTACTGGGGGATAACTCCGAATAAGAGTGAATCGCTCTTAAAGAGTGAAATGTAAATTTGGCTTTGATTTTTTAACTTTTATCTTATTTTTAATTTAAATTAATTTCTGATTAATTTTTGATCCAATATAGAGAGAATATAGAGAGAATATTCAAGAAGACATTGAAAAAAAAACACTTATCACTGTGTTTCCACCGATCTCAGTGTTTTTGACTGTATACCCATCACAGTGTGTCCCATATACAGTCTCACAGCAGGGATCATCCTTTTTAAGAACTGTGAATTTGTTTTTTTTGTTTTTTTTATCTCACTTAGTTTCATATTTTTTTTTCATCAGAATCCTGAAAGGCGGCATCGCCAATCGGGGGACGTTCACTGGAGTCAGTGAGGAAGGAACCCCAAACCTTCCGTTTGCTAAAGCAACTTAACTAGACTCGATGATTTAACCACTACGCCAAGTGAGACAGGAAGTTTTAGTTTTAGATTGGTTAAATATTGATTAGGGGAATATATGAAAATTTTAATTATTTTAATATTTTCATTTTTTTGTTCAAGTTTTTTCGCAATTTGGTTTTACGTGCTTCTTAGTTTTATACTAGTACTGGGATACGTCCACCGGAGTCGGTGGGGATAGAACCCGAACTCTCCGTCTGATAATGGTTAATTACCAGCTTAACTCTGTACTAGTGGTTTGCACTAAGTGAGACAAGAAAGGATAGTTTTTAATTGTATAAGAAGTGAATATAGAGTGAATATACAGTAGTAGATAAAACAGGGAAACCAGCAAGCAGTAAAATTTGTTCCTACTCGACATGCGCGATTAGCGTTAGGAGAAAAGGAACAAATTTTAGGTGGTGGCTGGTTTCCAATGTGAAATTACTCAAAAAATGAGCTATTCGATCAAAATTTTAATGTGTGTAGAGTAATTGTAAAATGTGGCATCCCAGCGAACGTTGAGCGAACGTTGAGGGTGCGCTGGGATCCACATTTTACAATTACTATGGCAACAGTAAACGACAAATCAATTGACTAAACGCTTCGCAAATGTTTTGCACGAAAACATAATATACTGACGGACTTGAAACCGTCGGACAAAACTGGTCAAGTAAGTTGATCTCGGACGCAAGTGGGAGATCAGACTTTGTTTTTAGACCACCAACGCCAACACCGTCAAAACAACCAAGCAAACACAGCTTAGAAACCATTGTGTGCATTCCTCTTGTTATTTTATGGAGAAAAACCTGAAGAAAACGAAAGAGTGCAAGGCCAAATTAACAATTTTTTGATTCGGATCCATGTGCAAAGGTACGCAACCATCATCAAGTAAGAAGACCGTGAAATGAATGCAAGGAGTAAAAAAGATACGAACGCCAAACAACCATCGTTCTCAATTCATCAGTGAGAGGGAAAGATCACACCTGAGTTGAATATAAAAAAACAGTAATGAATATCAAAAACAAAATAATAGAATTTTAATAAAAGAAAATATTCATCTCAGAATAAAATGGCTGCATTCAAACCTGCTAGAACAACCGTTGAATCATGCAAACCCGCCTTCAAACCTGCCAGAACGCACAACAAGCTGAAGCAAAACTTCAGCCATTTAAAGATTTTCCAGAATAAAAAATTCTCGTTGATTAACGTCATTATATTTCTGGGTCAATTTGCTTATGAGCTGCAACGGCCAATTTCCTCCAACTGGACTTTCCTAGACAGAGAACCCCAGTCTACTGTTCAATAGAGAGAGAACACCAAAAAGTTATGCAGATTCAACAGAATTAGGATGTGTTGTCAAAGAACAATGGAAGGACAAAAGAGGAAAACTATAATTTACCCTTCTTGCTTCACAGAAGAAGTGAGGGCGACTAAGAATATCAGAACATGTTAAGACATACTTCAAAAACAGTCATCTTTAGTCAGTTAGTGGAAAAAAGATTCCCCACCACAAAAGATATTAGAGAGTGCAAGTAAACAATCGAAGGGAACAAGAATCAAGTCTAACACGTAACAACAATTTAGTCCAAAAAAAGGTGGAGACACTAAACAAATAAGATACATACGGGATTTTCAATAAAAAAAGTTGCTACATGAACAAAAGTTAAACCCGGACAAGTTGAGCAAAATTTTAGGCTACAGCCAGGACCGGATCTACACGGGTTGTTTGTATTCATAATCTGATTTCGTGGAGGAACAAAATAACCGACAACCCATATGGAATTGAGATTTCAATATGTGCAACTACGCAAACAGCCTAAAAGTTTTTTTTTATGTTTCTATGTTTTCCATGAGTCAATGAACTTGTTCAAACATATATCAGCGGACCTTATCGGAAGCCATGAGTACTCAAACTTCTGCATTATATGCTTTCAAACAATTGGTACTCGAAAAAAAGACAAAATTTCCAATTGCAGCAAGGGCGTTACAACTAAACCTCTAGAATGGCAATGGGAAAAACTCTGTGAACACACCAAATGAAGCAAACCAATTCCTCAAAAAGTTACAAAGTTTCTTCTCATCGCATCAAGCTGCAGATGTGGGTTTGCAACAGCGATGTGGTTGCCCAAGCAATCCCGGAGGCCGTGAAACTGGTCAGCAAAGAAAAAACCTGTTGTTGAACCCAATACAGAGGTCTCTTCGGTACTTGATGCCAATAGATAAGTGTAAAAATTAATGACTCAGAGGAAATATCCTTCACTACAGTCCCCTGTATTTGGTCAAAGTGAACTGTTTTCGCCGTTCAGTATTCAGATGAGAAGACCACTAAAATTATATTTGTCTAAGGAAAAGACAGAAACGGACAGATACAACTTTCTTCTGAAGTAGGAACTAGCAATAAAAACATCTTGAATCAAGCGCAGAACAGTACTGAGCTTCTTATATCTACTGATAATTCTAACATCTCAATGTTTTTAGGGGGCTGTTTACGTCTACAACAAAAAAAACTAATCTTAAAGTTCGCATTTGGAATTGAAAAATGGAAAGTCGCACCACAGAGGCATTTTCCAATACAGAGTTTTGAATTGCAAGCACCGGTCATGGCAGTGACATAGAAAGAACAAATAGTCAGAAAACAAGAAACAAAAATTCAAAATTGCAGCTTTTGTGTTGGTCAGACTAAACGACCTATCTGCAAATTATTCATGGTCTCATAGTACATAGCGAACTTTCGAAGCAAATAATTAGGCTGGCATACTGGATACAAATAATTTTTCACAAAAGATAAAAGTCAGCGATATCAAAAAAAGCACCGAAAACGGCAGCAAAGCAATAAAAATTCAAAATCAGAATAAAGGGTTAGATCACTCTGCCGTCACGTTTGGCGAAACCAGAAAACAAATCACCAGTGAACATCGCTCTGCTTCAGAGGAAGAAATCACAATCGCCTTGATTTGCACGAAACAAGCTTCAGAAAAAAAACAAAGTATAGGCACATTGGAGAAAAAAAATATTGAAAAAGATTGTAGGCATTGATTAAAAAAAGGAAATATCAGCAGGAAGAGTAACTGAAAAACAGCAAAGCTACGCATGGAATATCCGTGTTTGTTGAAATGGTAGTTTTTGACGCCAAAAACAGGAAAGGCAAATTCACTTGGGTTTCAAAACATTACGCTGATGCAATTTAACTATTACGCAATCAAGCTTCAATTTCCAAGTAATTAGTTTACGACCATTTGGAAGACACAAAAGCTGTGAAAAGCATTGTGCAAAATATGATGTCAATCCTGGCCCTTCAAAGTGATTTACGATTGATCAAAATCAATTGTTTATCCTGATGAAAAGACAGACTACTAAATTAACACCCTCAATGGCAGAATTAAGTGGAAAACAGTACAATGCATTAGCAAACTTGAGAGATGCTTCAGTGGAAAAAATTGTCTCCCTCATTGTGATTTTTAGGCAACGAAACTAAAGTTGTTAAAACTCAGTAAACATGTCTAACTGTGAGAGTGATGCCTAGAGATTATTACACGTAAGCAGACACATAAAATTGTCCCAGCGCAATAATGAGACATGCTATTTAAGTGGCGATCCATTTACAATTATCATTGGCAACAGTTTGTTGGAGCTGTGCATCAGTGTGCAGAGTTGGTCAGCGCACAAAAATTGAAGCGACAGAAATATATTTGATTCACTAAGGTATCAAATTAGCATTGGACCTGCACACAGAGTCCAATATTTGAGGGGCATAGAAATGGTGGTCAGAAAATGCAGGAAGGACCTGCACGCCATTTGGTAGAAATGGTGGATCATGGAGTACGGTCTGTTGGCATCAAAAAATGTTTTTGAACAAACAATGAACTCAAGACCACTCACACCATAAAGATGTCATAGAGGCTACAGCAATATGTGCCCAACTTATCTGCATCCGCGCAAAATTTTTTACTATTGAAAACCCATACACTTTGACAAACTCAACCTCAGTAATATCCCTAATGATATCTCTTCCGTAAACATCTATATCCAACTTTGAATAGTCGGCAAAAAGGGCCAGCTATAGCAAACGAAAACCTTCAAGGAACGATCTTGTTTGATTTTTTGATTGAAGCAGTTTACAAAAACATTAACCCTGGTTTGGTTGCGGAGATTATTGCAGAATCTGATGGTGTAATTCGATGAACTAAGCTTGAAACAACCAAAGGAGTCCATAAGAGATCAATAGTAAACCTTGCTCTTGTAATGCTTAATAGGAAAAACAATGATTTAACGATAGAAAACAGGGCTTTGCTTTGCTGTGGGAGTTGCTCAATTTTATTATAAATAAACAAACGCATCGCAAGTTACTGTTAACCATAAGTTGTTATTAAAAAGTCATAACAAAGTTAATGCTGCATTGAATCAAAGTCCAAGTGCTTTGTTCACGATCCGACATCGTATTGAGTTACAATTTTCTTTAGTACCTGAATGTTATGTTTGAATTGAAAGTGAATATCATTTTCAAGTAACTTTACTATCAGAAATCGGAATCGCCACGGAAGTACAATTTACGAACTCACATTTAAAAGGTATCAATGTGTTTAACCATATTGTTTCGGGATTATATCTGCTGTTGGAAAAACTATATTTAAAAAATGTTCTATTTTGCCAGCAATTTTGCCGTGACACCACTTTTACACTGAGCAACCGACAATATGGAAAAGTGTTTTCATTAATTCAACATCTTTTCCTAAAAGCAAAAAAAACATGCGAATTTAACATGTAGGTCACGTTACTGGCTGACTAAATAAGGCTTGAAGAACACCATAAAACTACAGATGAATATTTATACATAAATTTCTATTAAAAATACACATAAAAGTATTTAATACTCATAACGTGGTCTTTCAGACTGATATAAAGTTCGGGTTAAGGCAAACCGGGTTTTCGATTGGTATATTTCTTGTTGCTTTGTTTTACCCCTGCTAATCATTTTAATGCAGCTTAACTAACTTTGATTTTTGAATGAAATTATTAACCTTGATATCCTAATTCTTGTTTTCTGAGTAACAAATATCCTAAGAATGATCTTCTAGATACAAGATACAGCGTTAGTTTTTCTTACTGGCTTTAACGAAGTCTACTCAAGTCCAACATCTTCGTCGTTCTTGAAACCAGAAGAAATTTACTTACATTTAAATTACTTTTGTCGTTTACCTTTAAAGTAACCTTGTGTTTTTCTATAATATTCGTAAAAGAAAGCTAGAGTTTTGCATTTACTTTGATGGGATGGGAATTCGAAAATTGCCTTTATATTCTTAAACATACGTTCAAAGTCTTTCATAATTGAAATTAATAGCCATTTGTAGTTAAAATTTCTGCTTTTTCGACTGAAAGATTTTTCCATATTCTCAGCGAAACAAGTTTGTTGGTAAGCAAAGCTGAACGATTATTAAATGTATTAATACATTGTAACTGATAATACTGTTAACAAATACTATCCGCAAGAGTTTTATAGCCGGACAGATTTCAAACCGCTTAAACAAACGGGGAGGTGTAAAACGTTCTTTCCTTGTCTTAAGTGGGAGAGCAGCCGATACAAGCAACAAAGTTCTGCTTCTCAAATCTAAAGTATTAATCCTTAGATTATATAAGAGGTAACTCTCTCTATTGAGATCCTATTTAAGCGCTTCATCTGATCCTAAATTGTCAACAGTAAATTGTTAAAAGGCGCTAAAAACTAATTGAATCCGATTCTAGTTCTGTATAATTTTAATTCTCAAATCCGGTACAAGTTTTCAGTTTTCTAATATTTTGTTCCTGTCGTACGTACCTCAATTACAATGTACACCTGAAGATTTTAGTTGTTTGGTAATATGATAGATGGAAGCAAGTTGCGTTTACGCTAATTTCTGCTTTTTTCTCGGCTGAGCCGGTCTTTCATCATGAGTATGTCGATCATGAGTGGCAAACATTCCGACAATCATAGCCCCTACAAACAAGAATGATGTTTGAGCACAAAAGGCAGAAGTTTTGTGTATGTTGTTATTTATAGCAAATGGTATCGTTATCATTACTCCAACAATTATACATTTACCCCTAGAACACTGATTCAGACGCCTTCACCGCCAAGGAAATGTTTTCTTCTCAGATTTTTTCGAAAATCCTCAGATCATATTAATTCTAAGGTTTTGTTGGTGGATCTCATCAAAACGCTACGTGCCAAAATTTTTAATTACTACTTATATCCGAAATAAATATTAGCTTCTATTTGATGATTTTTTAACTTTACTATTGCGTGTAATGTAATTACGACATACAACTGAGTAGGTCAGTTTTTTCGTGATTATAGTATGAATCAAGATAATGAAATTCAGGATGTTTGGGTTAATTCTCGCATGTCACCTTGAAACCGGACCATCCAGTCAAAAATTTATCAGCAAATTAACCGGAAAGACCAGAGTATAATATATAAAGTATGACACCGGAAATAATATAAAGTATGTAAAGTATGACACCGGAAGTCAAATGAAGTTATTTTCGCTACAAAATGATTTAAACAAAGCTATCAAATGGTCAAAAGAATACAGTTTAGAATTCAACAATGCAAAGTTTGAAGCTATATGATTTGATATAAAAAATTTAGATCAGTATAGTGTCCACTTGTATAGAGATGATACAGAAATTAACTGCAAATCTTCGGTGAATGATCTTGGTATAGTTATTACTAATAATTTGAAAGGGGACAGTCATATCAATGAGCGATTATCGAAGGCACAACAAAAGCTTTTTTTCTTGAGAGAAACGTTCCCTTTTCTACAAATACGAGAGTAAAAGTAAGTTTATACAAAAGTTACATTTTATCAATTCACCTTTACGCATCAAATGTATGGTTCTCGAATTGGTCAAAATGCAGAAAACTAGAAAAGATGCAAAGACGAGCGCTCAAGTGGCCTTTGAATAAGAAATTTTTTACCGATAGTGACTACAATCAGAACCTCATTTACAGCAATTTGTTGCCAATCAGTTTTCTTTTGGTTCGAAATGATCTCTTTATGCAGAGCAAAATTTTTAACTGCGATACTGCCCTTAAGTTTGATGATTATTGGAAAGTGTTCAAGGGACCACGCAATAACTGTTCTGCAGCAAAACAATTTTTGAGAACAAATTTTAATTGGACGAAATCAATCAAATTGGAAGAGTATTTTGTTTTGAGAGTTGTGAAATATGCAAATGTTCTCACCCAGCGAAACGACATCTCAACTTTTGACATGTCCAACGGTGTTATTTCGGAAACAGCTGAACTCTCTGTTGAAATTAAAGGCTGTGAACTTTAAATACTATCAGTATCCTGTTAATTGGTCCTGTTTTTGTAATTAATTAACAAAGTGATTCCCGCATCGCGGGTACCAAGTCAATTTAATATTAATGATAAGAATCATCGCAGTTAATTTTCTTTTGCTCATTTCGTTCATTTCTCGAGTTTTTTACCCCACAGTTTCCCAGCTCGAGTTTTTTCTAAAGTCTCGAATAGAAGTGTCCCCTTTTGAAACAGTTAGATTTGAAACTGACCTAATCCAGTTCTGAACTCTCTGTGAGCCGTAAACTCCACTATGAAAAGAACGAGTGTTGCTGCGAGAGTGAGAAGTACTGCCACATCTGCACACAGCTGTCTCACAGGCCATGTGTGGTGATCGTCTTTACTCACGGAGAATAATGCCAGTGCAACTGCCAAATTATGAAGCACTAAAAAGAATAAATTGACTTTCAAACCTAAGGACATATTGTGAATTAAACACAAACCCATGCTTTGATTTGACAGGTTTGAAAAATTTGAATAAACTGACGGACACTCTTTGGCCTAGACACACTAGTAAATGATTTTTAATATTGTTTATTTATAATAATATTGTTTATAATATTGTTTATTTAAGAGATTAATGTCTAGATATAAAAATCTTCATTTCACAATTGATCAAGCTATATGAAATTTCGTGCAATTAAAAACCACTGAATCTATCAGAAAAAAATATGCCTGCTCTAATGAAAAAAATGGTGCTAATTTTTAGAAAATAATTCTGGTCAAATATTTCAAGACAAAGTTTCATTAGTTTTAGTGATGAATGCTTTGGTTTGTTGTGAATCTGTTAAAGTATCTTTTACAACTCCCAATCCTTATTATCGTAAAGCAAAGTTGAACATTTCGACAGAGAAATGATCTTTTTGGGCCAGATCTTTTTGCTTGTCAGATCTTTTTGGGCCAGATCAAAAAAGTTATAAATATAGTAAAATTGAAGTTTTTAAGTTTTAGCAGCACACTCATTTAGCAATTGTAATATCAAGTACCAAATGTCAATAGATTTTCTTTTTTCTCTTTTTAAATGATATTTTTGTTGGTTTTAATAATTATTTTTAATAAATCCAAAATGTTAGTTTAGATTCCGTTTAACTGAAAGATAAACATACAGAACTAATAGCCATATGCACACCCAACCAAAATTTCCAGATTTTCTGTGCTTGTTCCTAGTTTTATAAGAAACTTGAAAGACGTCTTGGAAGTGTTATAATTTCAGCTAATATCAATAGATTGTTTTAAGCACTGTGCAATATTGTAGAATTAATGATTTAAAAACTGATGCCTGATTCAGTCCAAGTTGCAACCAAGACACGGTTGCACTGTTTGATCACAGGGTCTTCTTGGGTGCCAATGTACACCACACTGTTGGAAAGAGTCTCCCCTCCCCGTCTCTGCTTACTACGCAAAACAGCAAATATTATAACCTGGGTCGACTATCAGGAAAGACTTGAACCCAGACGAAGTAGGGTAGTCTCCCTACCCCAATTATATGGTCAAGACCACAATTAACTTTTCGATCTAAAATTTTTTCAGATGTCAGCCCACGGTACTATATACCCAATGTCGGTCGACTACGTTCTTGTCATAAATTGAGCTCTCAACTGGGGAACCGGGGAACACACACATTCTTCCATATCGAAAACCCCAATGTTCCGACGATGTTCTTTAGTTTGAAAGCGACACCTTCTGGACTAGTTAATCTACCGTTGGGAAAGAAATAGTTCCAAAATGACCAACTTTTCTGGGTTTTCATTTGTGACGTAATTGTATTACAACCCAAACAGATATATTCAATAGCCCAAATACGAAAACAATCCAGGTTGAAAAACCCAGACCCAATTAAGCTCTGATCAGCATCAAGTCGAGCGCATGAATCGTGAGCTTAGCATTCTTTCAGACGAAAGTTACAGTGTCCTGTAAATAGATTCGAGCGTGCGAAAGTCTGTTCAGAGGTCAGTTCAGCCTGTAGGTCAATTCATGTCTGTTCAGAGATCTGAGAATTGATCCAGGGAAGATAAAAGCTTACATTTCCCTGTAGGTGTTAAAGTTGATCCAGTTGATGGTTGTCATTCGAATGATGTGAACAAGCAGTGCTGGTAGTGCCAATGTGAACCACTCTTCTTCCTGGGGTTGGTTCTTGTCAGCTGCTGCACCAGCCCACCCAAAACGACATCTGGAAAAAAACGGTTAACTTTCGGGGTCCACGTTTCAAAGGAGTCACACTGAGCTTATACCAGACTCAACACAAGTCATAGGATATTTCTTCGTATGGTCTTATGGTTATAGTGAGATTTTCTATTTTTCAGACAGGGCTTGGTATGATTACCCGTAGTTAGGTCCTAAACCATATCAGGACTGAAACATGATATACAAAGAACAACCAGCACTGCGACATGTAATCGGCATTGTAAGCTTGTTATTTAGACAAAACAGTCTTCAGACAGACTGAGATCCATCGATTTTTAACTGATTATGATGTTCAAAAAGCTGTTAATTTGATGAACATTCTTTTGTGCACTCTGTCCACACAACTGAACATCATGTTGGGTGATATTATTATGTTCAGGACAATCACATGGCATTAAGAAAATTTCGAAAATCGGGCATGTAAATCCAAACGTGAATTGAATTAACCATTAGATTGAATTAACCGTGAATTACCGTGGATTGAATTAACCATCAGAGATTACACGCTCTGTCAGAAGATTGAATAGAGGATTGAATTAACCATCGGATGTGTTTACGATGAGATGGAATTAACCGTCAGTGTGACGTGATGGTTAATTCAATCTTCTTCTATTTTACCATAGTTAGCATTATAATACTTTATCGAGAGTGGTGCGCAGTATTTCATATCCCTTTGATATTTCAGGTAGCCAATGATTTTCCGGTACCGAGTACAGATCTCCAAAAAACGACAGACAGTGTATTGATGGCCTGAGGAGGAGGGGGAGGAGGGGGGCGTAATAGGAGATACAGGGATCCAAAATTTTGTACTTATATTCTATTTTTACTCTCTGACTATATTTGGAGAACTGACAAGAGCGTGTGAACCTGGAATTTCCACGATTTCGATTCAACCGTAGCTTTTTCCTGTTGGAAGCATTACACACTCACTAAACAACGTAGAGATTCGTGATTAAACGGTTTTAAGGCTCATGAGATAATTCATTCCAGAATCTCACCTCTGCAGAGAACTTTTTCCCTTTTGTATAACATATGCAAAGTACTGGACAGTCAAATAGTTTGATTGCAATTCTGTCTTAAACACGAGTTATGGTCTCCTAATTAACTGCAGGTATAACCACAATTATGGTCTCCAGTTTCATTAAATGATAATTTTCGATATTTGCACTTAGTCTCCTTTCAATTTTGCAGATATGACACTGATGTTCTAACTTCCGATGCTGTAGCTATAGCTTGTCAGTATAGTTTGAGAGCAGTTCGCCCGACATTATGCTAATTTTATTGAATAGTTCAAATTTAGAGTATTTTAGATTTGCCAAGGTTAAACAAATTTTTCGTGCATGACAACAAGTGCCGGTTATGGTTGATTATTCTCGAATTGTCTTTGATCAGTTTGTTGTCGGCCCCTTTAATATAATTCAGAGAATCCTGAATGCTTTGCAATGATTCTTGGCCGACTCTGGCTCTCTGGCCAATTTACCGTATTCGAAACTTTCACACACATTTGCAACATTTCTTGAGATGTTTGATGCAATTTGTCACCATGCTGAGGAAGTGGAGAGAGCACGCGGTGGGTTTGAGAAGATGGCTGAAAGATGTGGTGGATGTGAACAATGTGGGAAAAGTCTGTCTCTATCGCAACAGAAGATGCAGGAGAGTCCAGCAGATACGGGGAATTAAATCTAGTGTTTTAAAAGTTACAAACGCAGACATTTAACTCAATAACTTCATCCTCCTTGCAACTTCATCATTTAGCTCAATATATGCATGTTTAATATATATGTTTATTTTCAATTCACTTCTACTTCACTTTGCTTCATTTTACTTCACTTAGAGAAGCGGTTTAGTAAATTACATGTAAATGCGGGAAAATGAGTGCAAAATGAGAGTGGTTCTTTTCAAGTGCGCTTAGTTCACACAAATCCAGCGTGGGTTTGCATCATACTCAGACAAAGAGAAGCGAGGGCATTTACATGTACATGTAGAGGACAGAATGTGTAATAAAGCGTTCATGCAAAGTAAAGAATGTGAAATAAAATGATCATGCAGCTTAGCATGGAATTGAACAGAATGTTCCGCAAAAGGACAGTTAGGTACCCTGATATGAATTCTGCATATGGTATAAAGTGCCATGATCCGAATGCTGGCA
>NC_134469.1:43834265-43956338 GCF_964194025.1 Convolutriloba macropyga
AGCGATGAATGCAGTGAAAAAAAATTTTAAGCGGTGGAAAATATGTCAGCGCTTTTAGCGGTGAAAATAAATTTTTCACCGCTACAGGCAGGATGCGATGAAAAAAATTTTCACCGCTACCAGCATAATGTGGTGAAGAAAAATTTTCACCGCTACCAGCAGAATGCGGTGATAAAAAATTTTTCACCGCTAAAATCTCAAATCTTACAAATATTCACCGCGCTAATTTCAACGCTTATCTTATATTCACAGGAAATATAACAGAGGTACGTGACAGACGGCGCAGTGGATTACGAAGTTGGTGACACGCATGAGGTAGAGTTTCGAACCCTTGTACGGCAGTTTCTTTTTTGTAAGAATTCCGGTGAATGCGGTGAAAAAAAATTTTAACCGCAAAATTCAACCCAATTCTTACAAAAATTCGTTGCTTTCAGCGCATTCAACGCTAAAAGATGCGGGCGCTTTGCGGTGAAAAAAGTTTTTTTCACTGCTATTCACCGCTAATCTTACATTATGTTTTGACAAAACCTCGACCCGAGTCGCCTAAATGATGACAACATCCTGAAAAAGAGTTTTAAGCCAGTACAAAAAGCATTACACATACAAAATCTTTGGAAGTCCTAATTGGAAACTAAAAATGAATCAACTCGTAATTAATGGTAGATTGACAATCATTTATGAAAAAATAGTTGTGACATTTAATAATTTAAAATGTGGTTGAAAAAACTCGTAACCTACTGAGTTCAAAACCAATTTATTGATAAAAAGTCTATGCCTTAACGTCTTCTCAAATCTTGAAGAGGATTTTACTACCACTGAAGAGTCAGAAATTGAAAAAAAAAATGAAAAAGAAGTCAATTGAATTGACAAAATTTGCAAATTGTATTGAAAAAGTAACTGTCTGTTGTGATACCAATATCTCCATTTTTTTCTTTCACTATTGGAAAAACCTGAAAAGGAGTAGAGTTTCAGACCATGAATACGAACGTTTCTTTCTTTAGAACTCTCTATTGCTTCTTGCGAACGAATCACTGAATCAACGAAAACAAGGCAATAGCTCAAACTGAATTAAGTGTCCATAACTGTTATGGTTTCCAAGTAAAACTTTTAACTCACATATCGAGGCCGAGGATCAATTAAAAAGACACTAGCCTTGAACTCCGAACAAGTTCCAAATTTATGTGGATTCATTTATGGAAAGATGATATTCGTATTATATAATAGATTACCTTATTTATTTTTCGAAATTTTGTTTTATTATTACAAGAACGAGAAATCGTGTTCTATGATGGACGATTTGTTAATGTTCATGAATAACCCACAATCACATCAGCCAAAATTGGCTGAAAACATGAACTGAAGGGCAAAAATTTTTGCTATAAAACCAAGATCGAAAAACTTGAACTTGATCAAAAAAACTTACAAGTCCGAATTGATGTTCAAGAGCCATCAGTCTAAAAGATAAGCAAGGCATTTGCAATCCACCATTTGATGCACAACGGAGCAACAGCGTACTTCTTAACAACTTTTGGTTCTTTAAAAAATCTTTTGGAATCGAAATCCACGGAACCAAATTAAAAGCAAGTCATATACTCCCGGGGATTGGAAACGATTATGTCTTGCCATCAGTTATCATCGAATTCTTCAACTTTGACGATAAGAAGTTTATAAGTAACGCAAACAAATAAAGAATAGCAAAAACGAGTAGAACGTTCAAAACATCAACATTAAAAAGAACCTGTCAAACGTTGTTGCTGATTGAAAAATCAAGCTACCAAGCCATGTTTCATAACATTCCAAATGCTATCAAAACTTAAAGAGTCCAACAATAAAACCAAATCGGAAAAAGGCAATAGAAAAATAGTCAAAAAAATTTTATAGGTGAAAATCAATCGCTACATCTATTCATCAAGCAACGATGTCATGACGACACGGTACACTTCTTTAAAACATAAAGCCCCTAAGGAAAAAAGATGATGAGCGGCAAATTCTTTTGAAATCATTGAATTCCTAGCCATATTTTCCTTGTGTGGCTGAAATATGGTTATCAGGCAATCAAACAAATCGCCTGTTCAAAAACGATGGATACAATGAACCGTTAGTATGCAACCGTCAGCAGAAAAGTGGTGGTGTTGCCATTATCTCAAAGAAAGAAGTAGTGACTGAAATGCACAAAAATCAAAGTAAAACAACATACAAATTTTAACAGCCAAAGTTTCTGGAGCTGTTGCTACCTATGTTACGCCTAATTACATAAAATCTAATGCTCCGGTAAATGATTCATTGATTGCGCTCAAAAACTATCCTTGCATTATCTACTCACAACTAGGTGACATAAACGTTCTATGAGAAGAATATAAAATTTATCACAGCAAAGAATCAAACAGAAAAAATAATCTTCAAATAGTTTCAGATGTTCTGATTCGGAACGAGAGACACTGAGCAACGAAAGAAATATGTCATTATATGTTATGATAATATGTCCGTTATTGTTGTCGTCCTTCGTAAACAAAAAAACTTTAAATAGAGATTTAAGGGGCATCAATTGGTAACCAACAAACTCTAACGGTACCAAGAGTTGGAGTCGGAACGGAGGAAGATCGAAAAATAAAATGGTTACCGCATCTGGAGTTCGCTGAAGAGAAACGAGAAATGAAAAACGAACCGATTTTCTTAACGCTTAATGAGCTGCAAAAGTCCTGAAAAATTATTCAAATGAGGAAAATACACTCAACTCATACCTTGAACACTCTAATTTGAAAACCCATGAAATAGTACCGATTTTTTTCTGAAAAAACTAAAACACCAGAAGAAAAAAATAATTGGGTTGACAGCCAAATCAAAATTTGGTCTAGCAAAAAAATCTTTAGCTTAGAAAAAATTGTGAATCCACTGGAAAACTGGGAGTGCTATTCTGCTGTAAAAAAAACGATTGAGAAAAAATTTCGACAAAAAGAAAGCAATGAGCTTTTCGAACCATTTAACTTTTACCTGGGAAAGAATCTGGATCAAATTTAAAACTGACTTTCAAGCATTGTCATGCGCATTCAATCAGTTTTTTACTTTTATCCCAGACAAATTTTGACCAAAAGAGTAAAGGAAATTGAATTCTTGACAAAAATCCGCAAGGTCTTCTTCTTGTATCTGAAAAAGGTTTACCAAAGATGCGAGTTGCCAGACTTTTGACGTCGGGAAATTTTTCAGCAGCTAAAAATTACAGACTCATTTCTTTATTACGTGCTATGTCGAAAGTATTCAAAAAGGTTATATACATCAGAATGACCAATTTTCTCAAACACACGAATCAACTGGACAACAATCATTTTGGTTTTTTTGATCAGATATAGGCACTATGCTTTGATATCAATTGTAGATTCAATCAGATACAATTTGAACAAAACAGCACATTCAACAAATGCACTCTTTCTCGAATTAAAAAAGCTTTTGATAAAGTGGAAAAGTTATGGAGAATGAGATTCCGTGGTCTTGTGAATACCTTGCTAAAAAATATCTAACAAACAGAGAATAAAAAACGTTGCAGAAACATTCAATCCTCTTTCTAACATTTAAGAAAAGGTGTACCTCAAGGTTCAATGTAAATGAAATTACCAAGGCCACAGTGAACCTAAAAATGACTTTTTACGCCACTTACACAGTTTTGGCACAACTCAGTCACTCTGATCTTAAACAGTTTGTCTTAGTCATGCAACAAAAACAAAAATTGGTTGGACCAAAATAATTTACCTTTGAGTTTCGACAAAACTTTTTTTTCCATTCAGTTCGCAAAAAATTGTGGATACAGAAGCAGTTAAATTGAGAGAAATCACAATGAAAACCGAAATTCAGTAAAGGCGTCTCGGAATCTCGATTGACAAAAAAACTAAATTATAAAGATCATATTTAGTGTCTGTCTCATAAAACGTCTATTTTTTGTGCTACATTCTTTAAACTGGGAACTGTCTCAAACGAATCAGATCGTTTCTGCTTACAAAATATATTTTCAACCAATTTTACAGTATGGAGTTTTAATCTGTGGTACAGCTGCAAAGAGGGAAAACAAGATATTCTATATCAAAATTAAATTTCCAGTGAGAACTATATGCGTGGAATGTAAATTTCATTGAAATGAGGATTTCAGAACTGCAGCAAAAAATTCTTAAACAGATTAAATGCGTTTATTTGAGCTTTTGAATCAAAAATAGGGAAATAAGACAGTTAATTGAATCCAGTACAAAGATTGCTCTTTTGATAATGAATGATGTAAGCAAAATTAAAACAGAGAAAAGTTGCGAACAACACACAATTATTTTACATAAAGGGTCAACTAACGGTAATATCATTTCAACAAGTGGAAGAGGCTATTTTGCAAAAAAAAACAAAGATTTCATTATTTCACTGAAGTAACGGCAAAACTGTCAAGGAGCGTTGGTATAGATTTTGCTAATCTGTTCCGTGAGAAGTTCATAATACGCAGCGCTGATTTGCTAGAAAGTTTTTACCGAGCTTTTTTTCCAAGTATTTCCGAACAAAGAAAAATGAAAGTAACTAGATGAAGGATTTTGTTTTTCATGAGGCCCCAAACGACGAGGCAACACTTTAATTTGGTGTTCTCTCGGTTCAGTAAAATGTGTATACAATAAGAGTAAAAAAACATATATATTATTGTTTATCTGTTCTGAAAACTATATAATATTTTTAACTATATATTATTAACAGCTATACAGACTCAGTTATACCTGCGGATTCGTTGACTCCGTTTAATTTCACGCCGCTTGTGTCAATAACATCAGGAGTTTGTTTCCATTCACCAAACACCACTCACCAACTGGAGTATTCCAGAATTTCCGTCCCATTATTTGTGATAAAAACGCTTTTCTTCTTATTAGATGCATGCAAGTGTGAAGTACTGTTACTGAAAAAATCCAATATATAAAACTTTCGAAATTGAAAACTGTTTTGTTTTTTCAAGCCCGCAGCCCAAACTTAATCTAAGAGGAGGCAATTGTTCATCAAAAAAAATCTGCATTTTCCTATGCTGAATGAAATGTTGTTTTTTTTCGTAAATTCGAGCTCTGGGGCAAACAGTGGGGCAGATTGATTCCAAAGTGAAATAAGGCAAGACAAGAAGTTTATACTTTGAATTGCTCTTTCCGACAAATTGAGATTTACGTGAAAGTTGTCAGGCTAGATTCAACTCGCCTGCCCAAGCACCAAAGACTACATAGTTGTTATGCTTGGCCTCCTCTTGTCTTATTTGATTCCAAAACAAAACGATAGAAAAACTCATTTATATTTATAATGCGCAACTCTACCTAGAAGATAAAAAAAGGAGCCGGAAGGCTCTTCGCGTGACGTTGCTTGGTATTCTTGTATAAATTTTTGAAGAATCGTTCTCCAAGTACCATTTCAATCAAAACATGTCAATTTCTTTTGTCTTCCGGCCTGATTGAAGTTTCCAAGAACCATCAATTTTATATCTCGATGTATTTTCCCTGGTACAACCAGTTATCTCCTCAAAAGACTATGACCTTTGTGATCAGCTGGCGTAGTATTGAGAAAGTTGTCAGTCGAACAATTTTTTTCGTAATATCCAAGGATCAAGTAATTGACAGTTCCCGGTGTATTTTGAGGCAGCATTGTAGACTTCTCACTTTTGCACGCTGCTGAAAATAAGTTCTGTATGGCCTGGCAAGACTTTTTCGCCTTTCGCAGGACCTTTATAAAAGATCTGCCCTCAATTGTCTCGCTGGTATCTGTTTTCCGAGTCCGGACAGTTTCTAGGATGTCTTTCTATTTTGCCCATATCATAACGCTCACTTTCCAAGGTTGTTTCTGACAATAACGTCTAAACTTACTGTTATCTTTTCTTTAGTCTGATCCGCCTTCAGAGACAACGACTGATTTTCAAGAGTTTATTTTGCTGTGTGTTCTTCTATAAGCCTGTATGATTGTTGAATAATAGCTTACAAAGGTGTGGTTTATACCCGCATTTATGATCAAAGCTAAGTGTGGCACGATGAAACTAATGTATGATAATGAATGAAAAAGTTTGGCTTTGAAAGTCATGAAAAATCAAACAAAGAGCTGAGACTTTTACAGCGATTATGAAATTGAACTGAAAAGATTTGAACTAAACAACAAGGGGAAGGATTGGGGGCTAAACGGTTACGGGCCGTTTACACTCAGGCAAGCAACAACAAAACTTAGCAAATAAATTCATCTGAAAAGAACAAAATAATCGACATCAGAAATTCAAATTGACTGCTTCAAAAGTTTCCACTTGAGTGAGTTTTATGCATCAGTTTGACATGATTGAAGAAGTATTCATTCAACCTCCGCGGCCAACGAAGAAGAAGATTTATTGTCAGTTTCAAACACTTTACCCAATCCCACTGCGGGACGTTTCACCATGCCAGTACTGGTCTTGATGTCGAAGCTTCTTGCCACTCCATCTCTACTCACATGTGCTTTGACGATCCGACCAATGGGCCCAATTCCTCGGGGTGTAAAATATTTGTAGAGCCAAACAACATCGCTTTCCTTGAGCTCAGTGTTGGCTTGCTGGCATTTTGTCCGTCTGTTGAGTTCCGGTACAAACCCTTTGAGAAGACGAGACCAATAATGTTCAAACAGGGTCTGTGACTCCTTGAAGTCTTTAATTGAAAACCGAGTTCTGCTGTTTGCCAGAGGTTTTAGGCAGAAGTGGCCTCTTCTCATCAGGAAATGATTCGGTGTTAATGGTTCCTCTTCGATCAAAGTGCTCCCAACATGCGCCAGTGGGCGTGAATTAAGAATTCTTTGTGCCTCAGCTACGACTGTATGGAAGACTGAAATGTTTAGTCGGCTGCTTCCAAGGACAACAAGTAGGCTTCATTTAGCCGACTGGATAAGTCGTTCCCAAACCCCTTTGAAGTGCGATGCCAGAGGTGGATTGAATGTCCACTGGATGTTCTGTTGCGCCAGCTGGAGACGTATGTAGTTGTTCTCTGGTTTGTAGTTTTTCTGAAAATTGAGATTCATTGCCTGGTTAGCTCCCACAAAGTTTTTCCCGTTGTCCGAATCAATGACATCAGGGTATCCTCATCTGGATACAAAACGTCGAATAGCCATTTGCAGACAGTCAGTGGAGAGGTCCTCACAAACTTCCAATGTACTGCTCGAGTAACCAAGAAAGTAAAAATGCAGACATAATTGAGTTCTGTCTGGATTCTGGATCTTTCAATGTGAAATGGACCATTGTCCATTGTAGTATTCACAAATGGGTAGAGTTTGGAGTGCTCCGGAAAAAAAATTGATACAGGAGCCATCGTCGGTCTGACATTGTCTGCCCGCCATCGTCTGCAGATGGAGCAGTATTTCCCCAAAGTTCTTAGAGCTATGCGGATTCCAACTATCATGAACGTTGCTCGGATATGTGCACGAACATGTTCAATTCCATGATGCCCGCAGTCTTGATGTGCTTTCTCGATAAGCAGTTTGGCAACTCCGCACTTGCTGTGGAGTATCACCGGATGTTGGCTCTGAAAAGACAATCCAGACTTCTGAATTCGTCCCTCAACCCTAAGGAGTCCATCGCTATCCAAAAAGGGTATATGCTGTAATAGTTCGTCCTTATTGTCTAGGAGAAACCCACTTTGAAGTCGAGAAACTGTGTCCTTGAAGTGTGTGGACTGAGATATCTCCAGGAGAAAATTTCGAGCATTGTTTTTGTTTGCCGTGAAGTCGTCTAAGTCGCAAGGCACGTCGCGTTTGATCAACTTCTTCAGTACGCGTATTGCTCGGAACACTGTCCTAATTTTGCCGAGGAGTCTAGGCCAATTTGAACATCTGTTTGGATCTGCCAACGGTTTTTCACTGGTCTTGTCATCAACTTGAGTGGCGTATGTTTGAGCTGTTTTGTCACCTGAGAATGTCCACTCGCTCTCATGTTTGATCAAAAAAGAAGGTGCTGTTATCCACAATTTTGAAGATCGTATGGAACTAGACCTCTGGTACCATGATCAGCCGGGTTCAATTTTCCTGATACGTGTCGCCAGTCGTCTTTGTTTGAGTTCTCAGCAATTTTGTTGAGCCTGTTTGCGATGTACATCTTCTGTCGATTCTTTGATTTGATCCAGCTGAGTACTGCTCTGCTGTCTGTCCAAAATTGTTTGCTCCTCACATATACTGTCATCTCGTTCTCACAGTAGCCTGCTAATTCTGCTCACAATGTAGCTGCTTCGAGCTCCAATTTGGGAATGCTCATCTGTTTGATTGGTGCCACTTTGGATTTGCTGATGACGTAGTGGGTAGTTTTTGTGCCGTCAGCGGAGATTGTCCTCAGGTACACCACTGTTGACACTGCTGAAAGTGAAGCGTCTGTGAAGGTTTGCCACTCGTGAGTTCCATCGAGGTTGGGAACCTGACATCTGGGAATTTGAATTGGAGTCATATTCTGGAAGTCTTCCATCCAGTGCTGAATTTCGCGGTAATTCTCCTTTGATAGTTGCTGGTCCCCATTGTGTCCTTGTTTGATGACTTTTTGCAAGATGCATCTCAGTTGAATTGCAAAAAGTGAGATTGATCCAAAGGCATCAAACAAAGAAGCAGTCATTGAGAGGACCTTTCTCTGGGTGATATCTTTTTCATAGCACAGTTTGGGTTTTGCAAAAAGACAGTGATCGGATTCAGGGTTACATGTTTGACCAAGTATCCTTTGCAACTTTAGAACTCCAATTCTGTCTTTCCCTGGAACCTTTTTCAGCAGAGCAGGGTTACTGAAACACTTGGTTCAATCAGCCGGGTTCAATTTTCCTGATACGTGTCGAGAGTCGTCTTTGTTTGAGTTCTCAGCAATTTTGTTGAGCCTGTTTGCGATGTACATCTTCTGTCGACCCTTTGATTTGATCCAGCTGAGTACTGCTATGCTGTCGGTCCAAAATTGTTTGCTCCTCACATCTATTGTCATCTCGGTCTCACAGAAGCCTGCTAGTTCTGCTCCCACTGTAGCTGCTTCGGGCTCCAATTTGGAAATGCTCATCTGTTTGATTGGGGCCACTTTGGATTTTCTGATGACGTAGTGGGTAGTTTTGTGCCGTCAGCGGAGATTGTCCTCAAGTACACCACGGTTGATACTGCTGAAAGTGAAGCGTCTGTGAAAGTGTGCCTCTCGTGAGCTCCATTGACGTTGGGAACTAGACATCTGGGAATTTGAATTTGGAGTCATATTCTGGAAGTCTTCCATCCAGTGCTGAATTTCGTGGTAATTTTCCTTTGATAGTTGCTGGTCCCCATTGTGTCCTTGTTTGATGACTTTTTGCAAGATGCATCTCAGGCGAATTGCAAAAAGTGATATTGTGCCAAAGGGATCAAACAAAGAAGCAGTCATTGAGAGGAGCTTTCTCTGGGTGATATCTTTTTCATAGCACAGTTTGGGTTTTGCAAAAAGACAGTGATCGGATTCAGGGTTACATGTTTGACCAAGTATCCTTTGCAACTTTAGAACTCCAATTCTGTCTTTCCCTGAAATCTTTTCCAGCAGAGCAGGGTTACTGATGAGAATCACTTGGTGAGGTTGAGTCCCCCTGTTTTGAGAACATGTTTCAGCTGAGTCGCTGTATTTGCAGCCTATTCCTCTGTTGAAAATGTTTGAAATAAGTCAGCCATGTAGAATTGTTTTGTGATTGTGTCGAATCCTTCAGGATGTTGTTGTCTGTTATCCTTGGCGCACTTTTGCAGAACAAAAATTGCGCAGGCGGGAGAACAAGTTGCTCCAAAAATGAGTCGTTGGTATTTGGATGTCCTCTCCTCTTCATTGTTGCTCCACAAAAACGTAGAGCATCTTGCTCTTCTTCTCTGATTCCAAATTTCATAAACATAGCCTCTATGTCTGCTGTAATTGCAACCTTGTACTGACAAAACCGTAGAAGAAGTCCATGTAGATTGCACAAAAGGTCCGGTCCCGTTAGCAGCATATCGTTTAAAGAAACCCCTTTGTATTTTGAGGCTGCATTGGGTCACTCTTCTTATCTCGTCTAGTTTTTGCTTGTTGTTGACGGGATGGTGCGGTAGATACCAAATGTTCTTTGCATCCTGGTTCGTAACAGTTGCTATGTATCCCTTATCAATATCATGAGTGTCATATATCTCTGTTTCTGTTGGTTGTCTCTCTCTA
This sequence comes from Convolutriloba macropyga, assembly GCF_964194025.1. Taxonomy (NCBI): domain Eukaryota; kingdom Metazoa; phylum Xenacoelomorpha; order Acoela; family Convolutidae; genus Convolutriloba; species Convolutriloba macropyga. The sequence goes on from NC_134469.1 coordinate 43,844,419, forward strand.
ATCGCTTCTGCAGGGCGTGCCACTGAACCCTTGCCATTAAATAATTGTTGGGCAGACTGACGTGTTCTCGCCAGGGAAGTCCAATCTCATATCTTTCCCCGTTGTGATGCGTGGTCTCTGCCAAAGTCTTTAGTGCCTTCTGGTCCTCTTCATTATGTCCCTTTGTAGAACAATGACTAAAGATGACACCTTCAGAGGTCCAAAAGAGATGTTGAACGTTTTTGTCCGGTTCGCCACTACCTCATTTGATATGGTTGAAAAGATTGATGTTGTGGTTGCTGCTTCCTTTATTGTTTGGTTGAAAGTACTCTTGTGGCACAGGTCCTGTCAAAGTCAATCCTAACATTGTGTTGACTCCGTAGGGTGTTCGTGGTTTGCCGGTAGTGAAATGTCTTGGAACATTAGCCAGAAAAGCGTCAGCCCCTATGAGTATCCCAATTCTGTTGTCACGAATTTGTGGGAAATTGATTTCCTCCAGATGATCATGGTCTCTACAAAGTCTATCCAAAATTTCTGCGGGGACAATTGGCATCTGGAACTGCTCGATGCAGGTTGCGTACACAGGAAGACATGTCACTGGTTTTTGAGCTGCGAAGTGAACCAATTCCAATCATGACATCAGCTGTTGTCATTGGGTGCTCCCCATGTAGCGAAGCTAGAGGAAGTTTTATATCTTTGGGGACTCCAATTCGAAGAGCATCAGCAAAGTTTTGCGTGATCTGTCTCTTATCACTTCCACTGTCCAAAAGTGCATAAGTCTTAATGTTGCGTGACAAGAGCGTGACTGGTATTGCTTGTAGTTGAATAAAAGCTCTGACCCATGTGGGCTCCCAATTTTTACTGCAAGTGTGGTTTTGCACACGTGGAAGTTTTGCTGACCCACCATTCAGTTCGTTGCTGGAAACCCATGTCACTGGTTGACAATTTGAGCTGGCTTGAAGAATTATGTTGGAGTGTTTCTGGCCTTGGGAAAGCAGTTCAACCCGGTTTGTTCTTTGTGGTCTTTGGGAGAGATATCCTCGCAAGCCTCTGCATATGTGCTTATTCCAATCATGACATCAGCTGTTGTCACTGGGTGCTCCCCATGTAGCGAAGCTAGAGGAAGTTTTATATCTTTGGGGACTCCAATTCGAAGAGCATCAGCAAGGTTTTGCGTGATCTGTCTCTTATCACTTCCACTGTCCAAAAGTGCATAAGCCTCAATGTTGCGTGACAAGAGCATGACTGGTATTGCTTGTAGTTGAATAAAAGCTCTGACCCATGTGGTCTCCCAATTTTTACTGCACACGTGGAAGTTTTGCTGACCCACCATTCAGCTCGTTGCTGGTCACTGATTGAAAGTGGGTGTTAATTCTGTCATTAGAGTGCTGAGGATTGCTTTGCTGCTGATTGGCAGTTTGATGCGAGCTGTTGCTTCCATAGCTTGAATTACGAGGGTTGAAATTGTTTTGATTGTACCCCCTTCTGTTGTTGGTATTTGGCAGGTTACTGATTGTTACGAAAGCTGAGACGTTGTATGGTTGAAGTTTCTACCGTAATTTGACTGCACCGGATTGTTCTTGGGTTGAAATCCCCCTTTATTTGTTGCTTGGAAATCACTTCTCTGCGAAGTCCTGAAGTCGTCTCGATGGAGAGTTGAATGATTGAACCCATTGCATCTGTCTACAAGACATCGAAATTTTGATTTACAGAATCCCTTCTCATGTCTCTTCAAGCACACAAGTTGTGATGACTCACCAATTGCTGACGGTCAACTACAGAGTTGCTCAGGTATTCTTTGCAGCGACCAAGGTTGTGATCCCAAGAGCATAGTTGACAATTTGAGCTGGCTTGAAGAATTATATTGGAGTGTTTCTGGCCTTGGGAAAGCCGTTCAACCCGGTTTGTTCTTTGTGGTCTTTGGGAGAGATATCCTCGCAAGCCTCTGCATATGTGCTTATACAATCTGCAAAACCAGCCAAATTGGGTTGCTTTATTCTTATGCTCCTTACATGTTGGTTCCAGCGAATTGTCATTGGTGTTGTCAACATTTCCTTGGCAACTTTAGCTACCGCAGAAACTTTTACGTCCGGTTCAAAAAATGGTTAAGTCGAAAGGTCTGTACCAAACGTCTGAGGAAGGAGGCAAAACTTACAATGCTGCTGGGATCATCCCTTCTGGTCTTAAGCCATTGTTCAAGTTGTGTTCAATGCTGCGGTTTTCCAAACTTTCTGATAAACTCTTAAAGTGCCTCCTCATAGAAGTCTCCGTTGTAAGAGTAACCACAGATGAAGTCTTTTGCTTTATGAGTTACAGAATTTTACAATTATGTCATTTTCTGAACAGTTGAAAGAACTGGAAAGTCGTGAATGGTTGAATAGAAAAAACTGTACCAATGATGCCACATCAAAGGGTCGCCTGAGAACTGGTCAAGAATAATCTTTGGTAGACTGAACCGACTTGATGATTCAGAATCGCGGGGTCGTTGTGGGAACAGTTGCTCAGAAAACTGGAATGAGTCTCCTGGAATGAGTGATTCATTTGACTACCGAACAAATGACGTGAATGTTGCTGATCACGTGGATAGTGATTGTCTGCAAAAGCTTGAGTGAAATTGCCAGGCATTGCTTGAGGTTGAAACCTAGGTGTTGTACTGGAATTCCAGTACACAGTGTCTGATGGTTGATTTCTTGAAATATTGAGGGTAGCAAAACCTTGATTTGGAACGTTCACATCAAAAATCGGGCAACTCTGAACCTGTTTCGCATCTTCACTGAGGCTGCGATGCTCATGCATCTCACTGTTCTCTTTTGGTTTCTGTTGCTGAGCGTTGTACTTTGCTACACTTGCTCTCTCTTTCTCTCTTTTTGAAGATCACGATAACGGTTTTCGGACGGTACACCATCACTGTCACCTGAACTGAACACCTCATCCAAGCTCTCAACGTTAAACCTGCATTTGGCATTGGCGTTTTACGTCTCATTCCTCTTGGTTGTTTATGTCTGGTTCCTGAAACAACAACCTTGCTCCGTAGTTTGTTGGGTTCTTCCAAGGAGGGGTCGGAAGAGATGAACTTTTAATGGTTTGACCCATGAAGCAATCTGATTTTTTGGTGTGGCTCTCAGCCATTTGCAATTTCTCCGTGCAGACTCTGCAGCAACAGTGTCGCACTCTTCTTGTGTCAACTGTTGTTCTATGAGATCGTTTCACATGTTATCAAGTTCCGCTTTTTGCAGTCGAAGTTCGTCAACGAGCTCTTGGAGGTGCTTCTGTTTGTTGCATCTGTTCTTCGAGTAGGTCTTTTGTTGCTTCCCACTCAATGACTTTGAACTTCAAGAGTTGCATGAGTTGAGCCTTGGAGGTTGACTTTGTTTTGGCTTTGCTTGACATGGCTTTGGCTTGTCTCATGGTTTTGGATGATGGTTACTTAGTTTATGGTTGCACGATGACATTGACAAAAATTTAAATGCACTAGGAGTGTTATCAGTCACTGCACTTATAGTTAGCACTTAAAGTGCTCTTAGAACGCTTACTAAATGTTTTCCGTATCTAAAATAACTGGAATGCTATTTATGTTGCTGTTGTGGACAGCTATCAATAGTTTGGTTGTCTTATGTTCTACCAAATCTTGCTTGAAAGTTTTTATATACGCTTTGCGTTGCGGGGAGGGTTTTGTCTGGTGGCAGAGAAACACCCTAAACTGGGGAAAATACTGTTTTTCTTTTTAGAAAATTTTGTGTCTAGAAACAAAAACTTTTGCACTTGCGTGTCAGCAGGTGCAAAACTGTAAATCAGAATCAGCTAGTGTATCTTTTTGAGTGTAAGAAGGACTTAATCAAACCCTGAGATTTTTAATGCTCTTTTTATAGACTTGGGTTCAGAGTATTTTAGCTGAACTAGAACGTGCTGTAATCTAAAAAAGATCAGGCTTTGCTACTTATGTATAAATATGTTCTGCTATCCCCGTCATATTCTATGCGTTGGTTCAAAAGAGAACCCGCAGCCTCACCCACTTAGGCCCCAGGCAATCTTATTAGCAAATGTGGGACCTCTAGCCGCATGGACTAGAGAACTGCATTGAGCTGACTGCATCATTATGTTCGGAGTGCAATGAACGGTGCATGGGGAAGGTCATCGAACTGTAACTTACTTAGAAAGCCTGACAGCCTATGATTTTGAAGTGCTAAAAAAATCAGCTGGAAAAATCTATAGCACGTTCAATTCAGCTAGGTGTTGTGTTTTTTTAAAGTTTTAGTGAAAAACTACAAATCAGAAATTTTAAGTTGTCTCTGTATTGTGTGTCGATGGTTCGGTTTTAAAACCAGGATGCGCCAGAATTTGTTATCTTTTCTTTAGTCTGATCCGCTTTCAGAGACAACGACTGATTTTCAAGAGTTTATTTTGCTGTGTGTTCTTCATTAAGATTGTATGATTGTTAAATAATTGCTCAAAAAGGTGTGGTTTATACCCGCATTTATGATCAAGGCTAAGTGTGGCACAATGAAACTCATGTATGATAATGAATGAAAAGGTTTGGCATTGAAAGTCATGAAAACTCAAAGTTAGAGATAGGACTTTTACAACGATTATGAATATGAACTCGATAAATTTGAACTTAAAAACAAGGGGAAGGATTGGGGGGGTAAACGGTTTCGGACCGTTTACACTCACCTAACGTCATTTACTGCACAATTGGGACTTTTTAGCTTGAATTGTTTCATTCTCTATTTTTCATTTTTTTGGATTTTCTATAAACTTTTCATCAGCTCGAGAAAAAATTTCAAAGACGCTCATCCAAAGAATTGACATCAATCTTTGGCTCATCGTATTCCAAGTCCATATGAGCATATATATTCTTCCGCTTTTCCAAATTTTTATTTTAAAAATTTTGTTTTCCTAGCTAATAAATGTTTATACGCTCTTAGAAGACCTTTTCTTTCATAATGTTTTTTCTAATTCACCCAGTTTCAGATTTTGATTATCCAATTTTCTGTGACTCAATTTTAGTTTTTGAGCAATCGAATTAAATCAATCTATGAATTCTGAGGAAATGAAGATATCCTTACATCCAAAAATTCATTATTAATTGGGAACCAGTTTGGCTACAGGGTCGCGGCAGATCGATGTGCATTTAGCGACATATCACTACTTGGTGGAAAATTAATATGGCCAGTCTTGCATATACCAAATAGAAAAATGCAAACATATGGCCAGTTTAACTGTTTTTTATGGCCAGTCTTTTAATTTTTTTTCGCCCGCTACTCTTTATTCAATCTAGTGATAAGTAAGTTTTATTAAGAAACTAAGGGCACGGCTGCGTATTTACAACTTCACGAAAACTTTTCATTGAGCGGTTAATTTTTTTCTTCTTTTTCATTCTTTGTGCTTTTTTTTAAACTCATGAAAAGACAACACTGAAGAAGCATCTTTTTAGCAATCCAAGGAACCGTTCTGTACAACAGTCAAGATTAAGCTCTAATCATGTTTAATAAAGTAATACAACATTGAAGCTCCTGTAGAGGTTTCTACGAATTTTTGCAGTTAGACGACTACCATCTTAGTTTAAGTTGGCTGTATAAAAAGAAAACTGTTTTTTTTACGCAAACCATTTTTCCTTACGTTTTCAAACATCAACTGAAACAATTCCATGATTAGGACTAATCTTAAATATATACACACTAAAAAAAGTTCAGGTAAATTTACCTTAACGCAGTTAAGGTAAACCTCTTTTAAGGTAAAATTAAGGTAAAATTTACCCGAACTTTATCTTAACTTGAGTTAAGGTGAAAAATTACCTGAACTGTGTTAAGGTAAAGTTACCTTAGCTTACCTTAACTTTTTAAATAACTTTCTGCAGTACATAATTGTTTATTTTTAGTAAAATTATCAAACGAAATGTTGAAGTTTATTACATGAGCTTTACAATGATCCTTATATGAAGCAATTTGAGCTAATATTTGTCGACCTACACTACATCAAACACCAAAAATACTTTCATTGAGTGCTCAAAAAATTCAAAAAGGCAGTAACGCACCAATTTTGCAAAAATTGGTATTTTTATTTTTCACAGGCCTCTGTTTATGTATTGGCTGCTCACAAATTGATTCCGATTGGTACCGATAAAACTGGTTTCAGAAAAACGGTTTAGAGAAAGTTTAAATGTGGTTTTAATGTGTATCAACTTGAATCCAATCATTCTTCCTTATATATTAAATCAAAAATTATTATTCCTGCATAAAATAAATCTTTTATCTGAACATACCTTAACTTACCTTAAAAACACCTTAATTTTTTACCTTAATTTTTAAGGTAAATTTACCTTAACTAATATAATTTACCTTAAAAGTTCAGGTTAAATTTAAGGTATTTTTAAGGTAAATTTCAGGTATTTATTCAGGTATTTTTACCTTAAATTTTAAGGTAATTTTTGCGCGTTTTTCAGGTAAGTTTAGGTAATTTTACCTGAACTGTTCAGGTGTGTTTTTCATGTAAATTTAAGGTATGTTCAGGTAAAAGTTCAGGTGGTGCCCCCTTAATTTTTCAGGTAATTTTCAGGTAAAGTTGAGGTAAGTTAAGGTAAGTTCAGGTAAGGCAAAACTACCTGAACGTTTCAGGTAAGTTAAGGTATTTTTTCAGGTAAATTTACCTGAACTTTATTTAGTGTGTACCATTTTTTCGGTGAGTGCTATTTTATCTTCACAAAAATTATAAAATTTTAAGACAAGGAAATCAAAAATGCACAAGCAATACCGTACACTGACCGATGACAACAAGTTCAATATTTTGCGAAAAAAGAAACTGACACAGGAAGACGTATGCAAACTTATTATAGATACAACAAACTAGCGCAAGCTAATATTATAAACTAACCCTTGGTTGTCCTTGTGATTTCCAAACCACAAGAGAGTGGGTATAGACATTATATAAGCGAATATGATATTGAGAGCAATGCCTCTCTTCACGAACAGCTGCATCCTCGACCTGTAGAGTGAAGAACCGGGAACTACTTCTTGATAGCGGTCATGAGCCAACACCAGTGAAGCCAACTGCCCATGAAACACCGCGAAAGTCGCCAGAGAGCCATAGCCGCGACACAAAATTGGCCAGCTGTCTCTGGGATCAAGTCCAAGTCTCTTAAGTCTGCAAAAACATAAAAACAGCCCCTTCGTAGGAGGTTTAACGAATCGACAAACCAATTAATACAGGGTTAAAATACAACGTGGCAATCTTTTCGTAATTTAACTATCTAATATGCTAAAGACAGTAATTTAATATGAGACTAAACAGCAACAGGTGACTTTATTGTTCCGACCCCTCTTGAGGGGGGGGGGGGGGGAGGAACTATATACTCAACTGGGTTTTTTTTTGTTCAGTCAATTTTTGCCGATTGATATATTCATCGTAGAAAGTTGAGACTGGTATCATTAGAAAGCTTGTCCAGCGTAGAAAATGGAATTAAAAAGATTTTTCTGATTTTCGTTTTTGACAGGGAGATATCGAGGTTTAAACTTTCGAGAAAATAGAGTTAATTCCGTTGATTTCATTCAGATCTCATTTGATCTCATTTTTTTCGGAATTTTTGACTAAAATTTAGCCAATTTTGATAAAAATTAATCAATTTTTTCTTGAAAATGTTGTTGATTTTACGTTTAAAGACAAAATACATTGTCGGCTATTTTCATTGAATTTTTTGTCACAAATTCCGGCTAAAAATTTCACAAAATTCAGACTTTTTCAACAAAAACAGCACGAAATAAGTCTTTAGTACACTCTGATAAAATTTGCAGGAAGTGCACACCCAAACAGGAAGAACGGACGAACCTATTCAACTTTTTCATTTTGTAATTAACTGCTTTCATGTCTTTGGAAATAAATTTTTTTTCGAAAGAAAACAAGTTTTACATAATTTTGCCTTTTTTGTCTAATTGTTGCTATTTTCATTAATGAGGGGCCCGATCATACAGTATTGGTGTTCGAAGAAGGTGCAATCGAACATATTTTGGGGCCAAAGTATGGCTTTACGGCTGGCAAAGCATTTTCTGGCAAGTTTTAATTGATTTTTAGTTTGTTGTCTATTTGTTGTTCTTTTTGTAACTGCACAAAAAAATGAATACCAAGAATTCTTAATTCCCTTCTATGGAAACATTGGAAATTGTAAACCTATGGGATATTTTAGTTGATTCCTAACGGTTTTCATTACTTTAAAATTAATTGTTTTTTTAAACTTAAAGTTTCTGTTCTTTTTTGTCTAATTATTGTTACTAAGCTTTATTACGAACTGGTGAATAACCATTTTTTTCTGGTGAATTGCAAGTTATTTTGTTTATTTTCGGTTTTATCTGACGCTATTTTGACTTTGTTATTAAGTTTTTTTTAAAACGGACATAAATTTTTTTGCAATTAACGTTTGTTGTTGTTGTTTGATTTGGCCGTCAAAGTAAATAAAGGATCTATGGTGGCACCAAATGACACATTTAGAACCATGTAAAATAAAACTAAAAGATTGAGGACCACAAAGTTTGAGAGAACAGAACAGATTTTTTACAGCAATCATATCTCCTAATGGCTCTAAATCAATTATTTATAATTACAAAAAGAATTATGGCTCAAAAGGTGTCAAAAATATTTGCAACAGTATCTCATAAAGTTCTCTAAAATGAGCAAGTCGGCAAGTCTCCAAAATTTATTAGCATAATCTAGAAAATTTTTTTCATTTGTGAGGAATAAATCTTGCGATCTTTTTTTCAAATAAGTTCCCTGGTCATTTAAAACTCAGCCTCCCGGGTCGAAACTAAGCCTCCCGGGAAATTGCAAGTTTCTGGCCGAAACTTACCAGGCTATGCATCGCCTTGCAATTTTTTCTAACAAAAACTTGCAAGTTCTTATAAGTTAACCAATCAACTTACAAGTTCCTACAAGTTAACCATTCGACCTGAAAGTCAACAAGTTAACCTTTCGACCTGAAAAAAACTCTGAAAGTTAAACATTCAGCTCGCAGGGTTCTTATTAGTTAAACATTTGACTAACATAATTTCCTATATAATTTCTTACATAAGTTTCTTGATTATAAGTTGTTACCAGATAACAATTCTGCCTGTATCATAGCAAAAAAACAAGTGCAAAAAAAGAAGTGCATTGACTAGTGGAAGATATGATATTAGCAGATGTTTCAAAAATATAGAATCTGGAAAGGTGTGAATTGAAATTATAAAACAAAAATTGGTAAAAAAAATGAAGAGGTACGAAATTATTTTGAGAGAATGCTGACATATGAATTTGAAACTTCAATTAAAGTCAAAAAAGGGTATAAAATTTTGGGAGCACTTTTAAAAAAGCAACCGTGAAGAAGTCATTTGAGATCTACTGTTCATCAATTGAATTGCAAAAGGACTTCTTAACTTGATAAAATTGAAAAGTAAACATTTTATCAACTTAGGTTGCAATGTAATATAGCATCTAAATTGAGCAAATAACTCCCACGCGCTTTCTACGGTAAATGGCTGACTGCAAAATTGAATTAGCCAATAGGAGTTGAACTCAACTGGAACGAACTTGCAAGAGACTAACAAGTTAGCCATTCAACTTGCAAGTGCCTACATGTTTACCGTTCGACTTGCAAGTTCTTACAAGTTGACCATTCGACTTGCAAATTCTTACAAAATAACCATCTTTTGCAAGAAACTTTCAAGTTCTTACAAGTTAACCATTCGGTCTCAACCCGGGTTGTAAAACAACTGTAATTTGCTGAAAATCAAATTATTCAGCCATTTATTGGGCAGTATTGGCTAATTGTCATAAATATTGGTCTAAGAGAAAATATAAGTGTTTCTTTTTGCAAACAGATCTGAACCAAACTCAGTTGTCCTTTAATTCCTATTGCCAAGTAAATTTGCGCAAAACTAACCAAAAAATAACAATTTTTATATTTAACGTCAAAGAAACATATAGTCTGGAAAATTTTTTCGTTTCTCAGAAATCATAGACAAAAATATCCGGAGCCAAGTTAGGCTCATAAGTGCTTTTTTACTATTAGGAATGTCATTTTAAATCAAATTTTGTGTGAAGTCTTTGATATTTTTAATTCTCTTCTTTCATTTTTTTTACAGTTAAGCGCATAATTTTACAGTAGGTTTTTCTGGAAAAGAAGTAGAACACTGAGAAAAATGCGCAGAGATTTTGTTGATTACGTATCTGTTCTCACCAAAAATTGATTGAAAAAACGAAATTAGTGCTGCTTTCATCGTTCTGCTACCCATATGCGGGAGAATGAATTTGTGAAATACATAATATGAACTATGATCGTCGTCAATGGATGTTTTTTATTAGTATTGCCAGAAAAAACTTTCAGTTTATTGTTTGGCTGACAATATCAACTTTTTGACAGCAATTTATGGAGAAACATGTAAAACTAAATCTCGTAAAAATCTCTCAGATTCTCAAAAAGTCAGCTGATAACTGTATCTTATGTTTTCAGACATTTTTTCATTTGAAACCGACGACAGTTTTTTGTTTTATCTGTTGTTGGTATACCTATGGATAAAAAAAGTATGCCTGATGTTCTGTTGCTTTGCTTTGAGATATTTAAATAGCTGATGCTAGCGGAAAAAATATTTGCTTTCGTACCCAATAAATCATATCAGTCGTACGAGATGGGCAAAAAACCGTTATCTCACATTATGTATAAATTTTTGTCAGGTTAATTTAATTTGCGCAAAAACCCACAAAAATATTTACTAGTTTCATCAATCTTTTATGGAGAGACGTTTCTTTAGAACGATCAAAGTTTTATCTATGTTCTTCTCAGATATAAATCATTTCGATGTTGTAATTCACATGAGATATACGTTTTGTAAAAGAAGACACGACTAGATTTTACTCACCCGTAAATAGGACTAACGACGACATCAATGGCCATATTCGCAGCGTACACCACTTTCAAGCAGAATGTGGAGGCGAACCCGTCCTCAGACTTTCTCAGGGTGGCTAACCCCAATCCATTCAGACATAACCCGGATAACCCTAAAATTGGGTTCACTATCATAGCCAAAAAATCTGAGGTTTCTTTGAGTTTTTGTTCCTGAATTACTGAGAAATCGTTAACGGCCATTTTTGCGCAAAAACTATTTGTTTAGTATTGTTACCACTTGAAAATGCAGAAATTGAGTGAAAAAAAGTTGGAACGAACAATCCTCAATTTAAAAAATTAAAACTACACTTGGAGAGAGCGAGAGAGGCAGACGCTGAAAATCTTGAACTAATTTCTGAACGATAAAAAAAGAAATGAACGCATATTTTTCAACGTATTAAGACTTTATTAATGGACACGACTTCATATTGTGATTAATTAACTTATGATTTTGAAAATTGATTCGTATAAAAAAGTTGCTGCTCTCTTAACAAAAACTAATCTTTTTAATGACTTTTTTACTTAAAACCAATACGGGCATTCAAGTTGAACTATTTTACATAAGAACTTATCGTTTCCTCAACTCTCATTTCCGAAAGGCTGAAACCCCAAAGGAACCAATAAATTGCGTGCCAATTAATTGGCCGTCTGAAACGTTGCTGACTATTCTTTTTATGGAGTGGGTTCATCTTTTAAGTGAATTGACTTGATTAAAATTCTAAGATTAATCAGCGCCACGGTAGCTCAATTCGCTTATTATCCCATATATGACAACTCTGCTCGCACGTGTCGTAAATTGAGAAAGAACTTAAATATATAGCTTCAAGTATATGCCGCACTTGTTCAATTTTTTAAAAAAATAATAGATGTGAGAAAATATTCCATTAAGATGTAGGGGGAATTTTTAAAGAGCAATACTCGTCGTTAGCCCCAGATCACAGTACCAGAGTCCCTAGTCGAGGCGAAAAGTTTATCTTGCAAGATCTTGCAAGATTCTTGCAAACAAAAGTTCGTCTTGTAAGATCTTGCAAGAAAAAAATAATAGATGTGAGAAAAAAATAATAGATGTGAGAAAATATTCCATTAAGATGTAGGGGGAATTTTTAAAGAGCAATACTCGTCGTTAGCCCCAGATCACAGTACCAGAGTCCCTAGTCGAGGCGAAAAGTTTATCTTGCAAGATCTTGCTAGAAAAAGTTTATCTTGCAAGATCTTGCAAGAAAAAGTTTATCTTGCAAGATTCTTGCAAATAGACAAACCACGTTTAAAAACAGTGAATTACCAAATATTTGAGCCAAAACAAAAGCCAAATAAGTATACAGTGATAGAGTTGTCATCTAAGGCAAGTGAATTATCTCATTTAAGCAAGTTTATATTAGAATAACCCTGGCAAGACGGGTGGGTTATCTTGTAGGAATCTGGCCGCTTATTGCAGAAAAAAGATTGTCTTCCATTTTCTGTCTCCAAAATCCAAACGTCTTTCCTATTAGCAGTCTTCCGAAGTTTTTCTTTGTCGGCTTCCTTTTGTTGACGCCAAAATATTTGTACAGTAATATATTAGAAAGGTTAAGCCGTAACATAGAATTTGGCTGGAGAAAGTTTGATGGCATGATTGTAAAGCTTTTTTAAGATTATAAAGCGTTTTCCTGATAATACTCTTTCAGGGGCCGTTTAAATTAAAAAATGGAACAGAAAGAACACAAATCTTTAAATATTTCAATTTGCTCGCAATTTTGAGACGCTGTATCTTTTTTTGGAAATTGATTCAAGCCATATAATTCTTAATTTGAAGCATCTAAAAACTCAGAAAGTTACCACTGTAAGTAACTTTTATAGTACTATAAGCATGGCATAATGTTTTTTGTTGCTTATCTCTAACTCTTTTCGTTTTAATCAGCAAAATTATCTTAAATTTTGTTGAAATTGAAATTTACTGGTTTCCATGATCCAATTTGGTGATTTTTTCTAGTTTTCATTTTCATTGAGAGTCAAATTCTGTAAATGTTTGTTGTTTCACCAAGTAATTTACGATGCTGTTGTTTCCGTCCGTTCATCATGCCTTCTTGTAATATTGAAAGTCCTGAACCGAAACTTAGAAAATTTCAAAAATTATTTAATTTCAAAATAATAACCGAGATATTATGGAAACAAAATGAAGTATAACTAGCAAGGTAGTTTGAATTATATGTCAATGGTATGCACGCTTTTTCATTATAAAATAGTAACAATATTTTAAAACTTTCCAAATTATATCTAATGATGTCTTTTTTTTGCGTTTTTCTGCGTTTTTTTTGGGCACATAGTGTCCGTTTTTTCCGTTTTCTGTATTTCTGTTTTTTTGGGCACATAGTTTCCTTTTTTTGGCGTTTTTCTGTGTTTTTGTTTTTGGGCACTTGATGTCCATTTTTGCGTTTTTCTCTGTTTTTTTGTCACATAGTGTCCGTTTTTTGAGTTTTTCTGTATTTTTGTTTTTTGGGCACATAGTGTCCCTTTTTTGGCGTTTTTCTGTGTTTTTGTTTTTGGGCACTTGATGTCCATTTTTTGCGTTTTTCTGATTTCTTTGGGGAACATCGTGTCCGTTTTTTGCGTTTTTTGGTTTGTTCTTTTTTGGGCACATTGTGCCCCTTCCTTTTTTTGTCAGTTTCGGGTTTTCAATTTTTGTAAATGTTTGAGAACGTCTTCAAGAAACCATCTTTGAGGGCCAACAGGAAACCATCTTCTCCAAGGAACCTTGAAAAACAACAGAAAACCAGGAAAACAGAAATGTAGAAGTCAGAAAACCAAGAAAACTGAAATGGAAAAATCAGAAAACCAAGAAAACAGAAATTGAAAAATCAGAAAATCAAGAAAACAATGAAAAAATCAGGAAAATATTTGAAAAACGAAGACCAAAAAAACCTGTTACAATGTCCTAAATTAATATTTTTCTGATGTTTTATTTCCTCGGCTCTCTTTTGTCGATGCCAAAATATATGTACAATCATATCTTGCAATGTTTTAGATTTTTTTCTTTGAGTATTGGTCATAAGAATAGGTGCTGGACGCAGAAAAAGAATTTTGAAATTAAAAAAGTGTATCTTGTAAGATTCTTGAAAGTTGAAAGAAAAAGTGTATCTTGTAAGATTCTTGAAAGAAAAAGTTTATCTTGTAAGATTCTTGAAAGAAAAAGTTTATCTTGTAAGATTTTTGTAAGAAAAAAGTTTATATTGTATGATTCTTCTAAGAAAAAAGTTTATCTGGTAAGATCTTGCAGCAGTTTGGAAGAAATTCTTGCAAGACGATGCATCGTCTTGCAAGATTCTGCCAGAATCTTGCAAGATCTTGCAAGATAAACTTTTTTTTTCCTACTAGGGGTAAGAGTAAACTGCAGTGAATCTGTATTAATACCATGGTCGAATTCTTATCATGCAATTTATTTACTGCCCTAGTTCAAAATTATTGCCAAAATTGCAACTATTTGCAAATTTTTGCTCGGCTCGATTATACTAAGCTTGTAAATGTTTGCAGAATATCTCTTCACAAGGCCAAATTTGTAAAAAATTATTTGAAAAATTTGTTAGTTTTGCAAAAAATTGACGACAATTGAAAGAGCTGGTTCAGGATGAGTTCTGCTTCATTTATCGTTGTGGGCTTTTTTCTAGCATTTTTTCCGGATATTGCTCAATTCAATTACAAAATATCTAAAACACACCGTGTAAGAGATATATGAAACAGAGATCAGCCTGCATGGCCAACTTCTAACAAGCAGTCAAACCTGTTTGCAAATATTTGCAAAACAAGAAGTCTCGATAATGTGCGTTTGCGCATAATGTTTTGACCCGACTTCATCACATTTTTGGCTCAATTATCTACCAATTGAGGAAGAGATACAAGATTTTTAGAAATTCAAATGTTAATCAAACATATTTGCTGTATGAATTCAATTTAAAAACTTCCATCCCACTTAGTGAACTAAATAACACCAAAACAGAAGACCAATGGGACCTGCCATTTTTAAGAATACCAGACCAGAAAAATAACCAAAATCATATACCAGAAACAAACATTATTTAGATCCAAAGCTCAATATCTATTTTTAAGGGAAAAGAGTACTTAAAAAAAGAACGTCGAATAAAACGTAAACTAAACAATTAGTACTTCCTTAGAAAAAAATGAGATTTCTGGTCCTCAATGAGATATTGTAGCAAAAAATTTGTAATAACCAATTTGCAATAAAGAACAGCAAATTTATAAAATACGTCTGAACTTTTATAAAACAATTCATTTCAAAGTCCTGAAAAATTTTAGCTATCAGTTGATACCAGTATATGGGTTCTTTTGTTCATCCATAGGAAGCCTTTAAGATCTGTTTTTATCCAGATGTTCTTATGCCACTAAAAAACGACAAATCAGGACAAAAACAACGAATATCCAATAAAATTCGCTAGCAATTGGTATCGAAGCTATTTAGGTTGTAATCTAATCACTAGAAAAAATGATATGTTCAATTGCGCATCATCTTTCTAGACGTCAATAATTTCTTTTCGAACCTGTGAATAACGTAAAATGACAAAAAAGACATCTAAAAGATTTGAAAATGGCAAATAACTTGAAAAAATTTTTCGAAGGCTCTTAATATCAAAGCCGATGATCAATCAATGAAAACTTATAACCAAATTAATCAATGAAAAATAGTATTAATCCAGAGACAAGACAATGTGAGTTGCTTTGGCTGAACTTAAGCTGCAAATTGACCAAAAAATATTTAAACAAATTCATTGTTTACTTTGAAAACCAGTGTTTTTAAAAGCCACAACGCCTAAAAGCTTTCGAATAAAAAACTAGACATGGTTCCTTAAAACTCCGTATGAAAGCAATTGGATCACCCATTAGTCATTATTGGAACTGTTCTGTTCTGTAATAAACACAATAAAGCAAAACATGCCAAAATGTTTCTTAAAAAGACAGCGACCGATTAGAATCCGAATTATCTTTGAACTGTAAAAAACAACGACTGGATCAAAACAATCATTGCTCTGATTTTTTGGCCATTAAGAAACAATTCGTCCGAATATCAACGATATGAATAATTTGAGAAATTTTTTAAATATTTTAAGAGTAAATGATGCATTTTGGATAATTAACGAGTTAAAGTAGCAAAAATTCTGCAAAATTTCAATTCAAGAACACTTTCAATTGCAGCGTAAGAAAAACTCGCCCTCGTTGGATTTAACGAGGATTGTGCCAGCGTTTCTTAGATGTGCTAATCCGGCATTTTTTTTATTTGGGTGGGCCAAAGAAGCGTGACTGGGCAGTCAAAATCGTGGTTCACATTCTTGGTAACCACAATTTTTGGTATCAGTGTAGACAATTATATTGAGCTCAGGGCGCGTCTTTTTCTAGATTTCTAGAACCTTAGCAATACAAATCCTGAAATATAAAAACATAATTCTTGTCGAAGATCTGTTACCTAAAATGCATCCTTCATAAAATCTTAATTAAATGGTTCGTAATTGGATCACTCGAATCCGTGTCAGAGAGCCAGGGGCAATTGTCTGTTCAGAGTATCCGTGAGCGAATTTCTCTGTTCTCAACTTCCGTGAGCACAAAGAGCACTCGCTTATGGTCGTTTTTGCCTCACGGTGGCTGAAGCTGGCCGAGTTGGCGGGGGGTTAAACTCGGCAGTTCGAAGATCCGGGTTTCACCCAGAGAACCGAAACTCGATACACCTTGATAAGATTCATACTAAGTCTTGGTAAATCCTGCCGAGATCTTGACAGGGTACTCACAGTGAAAATATCAAGATTTGTATGAGCTTGCAAGATCTTTGCTTGGGTACCACGAAACAAAATCTTGGCAAAATAACCAAGAAAGATTAAGCAGTGAGTTCCGGGGGATTCAATAAAGCGTCAGAAACAGTAGAACTCGGGGCGCGTCAATCCTAAATTCTTTTTTTTTGTCTGAAAAGAAGAATTCTATCATTAAGAAGAATGATCACCCTCATTATGAAAATATTACAAATTTTCAAGATGGATGAAAATTTCTGGTACTTTTTAATTCTTTTTAAATTAAGTTTCAGATAAATTATAGTTATAATAATCATAAATTTATCTTGACTAAACGGAAGCCAACAGATGTAGAGTTTATGTTCTATTTTTTAAACGACAATGCGGCTCGGTAATGTGTGATAGCACATGAGGTTCCGACCCCGCCCATCCACCATTTTGGCATAATTGTCTACCAAATGAGGAACAGATAGAGAAACCCAAAAATTATTTGTTGGGAATCCCAAAAAAAAAACAAAAAAACCCAAGTATTTTTCAAAAAAATGTGAATGAACGATAAGATAGCCTCCGAAGCAAATAACTTAGTGGAGTAAAAATTGAAGCATTAGATTTCTGTGATATGCCAATGTTAAGAAAGCGAGTCAAGACGAACAGCAAAATCAAACAACAACAACAAAGATTAATTACATCAAAAAATTTACGTCCATTTTAAAAAACAAAATTTAATAACAAAGTCAACATACCGTCAAAAAAACCTAAAACTAAACAAAAATACTTTTCCTAAATCACAAGAAAAGATATGGACCAGTCCATAAAAAGGTTTGGTAACAATTATACAAAAAAGGACAAAAACAGTAAAGTTAAAATATTGGCTTATTTTTTTTAAAATTAACTTAATAATAATGAAAACCATTAGAAATCAAGTAAAAAATCCCAAAAGTTTATGAATACCAATGCTTCTATAGAAGGGCATTAGGACCTGTCCTTATTCATTTTTTAAGCGGCTAAAAAGAACAACACAAAAACAACAAAAAAAATTCAAATGAAACGTGCCAAAAAACGCTGCCAAAATCGTCAAGCCGTATTTTGGCCCTCAAAATAAATTTTATCGCGTTTTTTCAAACACCAATAATGTAGTATATGGCCATTTATTAGTGAGACTAGGAAACAAGTAGACAAAAAAGAGAAAAGGGCAAAAGTATGTAATAATTTTGATTTCTTTTCGAAACAAAATTATATCCATAGTCAGGAAAGGAATTAATTACGAAACAAAATTTTTAAATATGGGCGTTTATTCATTCAAAGGAAGCCTTTTAGACCTGCAATTATCCAGACAATGTCCTGCGTCTACAAAAAGAACGTCAAATATCACAGAATCAAACTAATTTACTTTATTTTTGAAAAAGTCAGTAAGGTCATAACGCATTCTTTAAAAAAATAGATTTTGGGACATCAATCTATTTTGACACTTTCCCTTGACACCCATAATTTCATATTTGACCTGTGAGTAACGAGAATAGATAACATAAAGAAAAAAAAAAGAACAAACTTGCTTTTTTTTAGTTTTGGAAAACGATTGTTTTCAAAGTTATGAAAGCCATCAGCTATCTACTAATATCAGAACATCTGCTCATTTATTTTTCATTGAAAAGCCAATGAAACCTATCACTACACAGGAAATTTCGTGCGAACGAAAAGACTAAGTAAAAATGAAAGTGAAAGACAAATTTAAAAAATTCAGCTAATTTCTTCAAGAAAGAAGGGTCGAGGCCGTTACAACGATAATCTATATCTTTCAGAATTTTTATATGTTCAATTGGGTTTTGTCTTGAACGCTAATAATGTGATATGAGAACTGTTAATAATGTGATAATGTGACTAGAAAACGTGAAAAACTGACAAATATTTTAAAACAAAAAATATCTGAATTCTAGTAGTACCAAAGCCAGAAAACAATAAATTCAGGCTTAAAACCACAATCGAGACTAATTTTTAATAGAATGAAGAGGCATTGTTTCTTTGCTGACACTAAGCTACAAATAGACTAAGTAAAGAAAAAGATAGAGGAAAAGTTCATTAAGCCATTTGTTATTTAAAAATCAATTATTTCTAAAAGTCGATACTATCATAAACTTTCAAGTATAAAACTAAACTCATCAGCTTTGAGCTGGTCAGGGAGCTAAATGGACCTATCACTCCTGAGCTTTGAATTGATATGTTATGTTCTTTTTTATTAAAAAAATATCTTTTTTCAAAAAAAAACCGACTGATTACGATCCGAAATCTTTTTGGATTGTAAGAGTCCAAGATTGGCCAATGCTTATCGTCCGTTAGGAACAATTGTTATTGGGAAAGTTGTAGATATAGATAATTTGTTTTTTGGAAACTCAAAAATAAATTCTGCATTTTTGATAATCAACGAGTAAAGTTAGCAAAAAAACGGCAAAGTTTTAATTACAGAGCGCTCTCAGCGGAAGTTGTAGTAGGAATAGCCCCCTTCTGAGTTTAAAAAGATTGTAATAGTGTTGTTTGGGGTTGTACAGCCAGCAAATTTAATCAAAGTGAACTAAAGTAGCTTATTTCGTGCTTTTTTTGATGAAAAAGGCTGAATTTTGAAATATTTATCAAGAGTTTTTGACCGAAAAAGTTAAATCAGAATAATCAATAATGACTGTTTGTCTTTAAAAATAAAATCAATGACACTATTTTTAAAAGTTTTTAAAAAATGTTAGCAAAATTGACAAAAATCTAGGCAAAAATTTCGGAAAACGTGAATAAAAACAACGTGAATTCACTCTACTTTTCTCAGAATTAAACCTCGATAACTCCCTGTAGAAAATGAAAATTAAAAAAATCTTTTTAATTCCATATTCTACGCTGGACGAGTTTTATAATGATACCAGTATCAACTCTCTACGATGAATATATCGATCGGCGAAAATTGACTGAACAAAAAAAACCATTTGAGTATATATTTCCTCCCCCCCCCCCCTCAGGAGGGGTCGGAACAAATAGACTCTTCGGGAGATTGTGGCTGGTTTTTTTAAATAGTGGATGAGAGTTAACAGACGTATGTGATCTAAAAGCTGATGCGTTGTTGTTAAAAAACACGGAAGACAAAAAACACTTGATTATAGACTGTTCGAAGTTTTTGTGCACCAGGTTTTTATTGGGGACCCCAATTTTGTGTCATTTCTGTTCCACTGATGAGCAAGACGGGTTTTACTTAATAGCCTAGTTCGGTAATAATAATTTATCCTCTGTCATTTCAAACGTGATCTCTGTTCATCTAGGAAGCCTCAACTTTTCCAGCAGTCCAACACTAATTGCATCAGTTTTTATGCAGTTAGAAACTTTGGGTTAAGAAATGTCTAAAAGCGTGTTTCAGTCAAATTTGAATGCTTACGATAA
Source organism: Convolutriloba macropyga (assembly GCF_964194025.1). Taxonomy (NCBI): domain Eukaryota; kingdom Metazoa; phylum Xenacoelomorpha; order Acoela; family Convolutidae; genus Convolutriloba; species Convolutriloba macropyga. The sequence goes on from NC_134469.1 coordinate 43,864,480, forward strand.
GCTTGCCGGCATAACAATTTCTGGTTGGCTGTCGTGCAGTTTTCATTATTCTCCGCCAAGAAAAAATTGATGTAGCAACAACAATTTAAATTCAAATTGAGCATTGCTGCTAGATTGAACGTTGCTAGACTCAATAAAAAAATTAGAGAAAAATTCTGAAAGTTAACAGTTACAAAGGGTCTGTTTTTGACTGCTGTTAAGCTTTGTCCTGTATCTTGTTTTTAACGTTCAAGGTTACAAAAGCAAACTCTGCTTAGCTGACTTATGTTATGTTGAATAACTTTCTTTATTTCCAACATCCAGACGAAGTTGCTATAATGCTTGGAATTTGAGGTGAGATTTGGTGAACAGACTCTTTTGATTAGCTTATAAGACCATCAAAGGCACAATAGAATGCTTATTCTACTTAGTGGTGACGTTCAATCACTGTTTTGTTTGTCAACAACCAGGTGTACATCTCATTGTGTTGACCGATCAGTCCATTCAATTCATTCTACCAAATTATTAACTTCGCCTGTCAATTCGTTTCACTCTAATGGCGTCTGGCGGAAGCGGGCAAGGCTTGCCCAAAGGAATGACTCTTAATTTTTGTTGGATCAGTTATCCTTCTCGACAATTCTCTTTTCTATATGTGTTTCCCTTCCCGTTCTGCGATCGAAATAAAAACAAAAAATTCTAAAGTTTCTAAATTTTTCTTTCACTTTTACGTTGACGAGCTTTTCTCTGAAATAAGAATTCGTTTTCTTTTGTTAAAATGCAATTAATGATGCATGCTTTGATAAATTTTCCTGCAAAAGAGTATGCATGTAATAATTAAACATTTCGAAGCTGGTTATTCAGCAGAGGGGATTGACTTTTGTAAATTTGGATACAGATTGTTCAAGTTTGTCAAACATATTGTTTGATTGGTTGTGATAATCCAAAAAAGTCTAATTAAAAAATCGATCAATTGATTTTCAAAAAGATGAGTAGGCAAAAGCAAACAAAAGTATAAACGTGTGAACGGAAATGATTGTACATTTTTTAAAAAGAAATTAAGAGTCAATTTTGATAATGTTTCTCGTGCCAGTTCGACTGAGTCGTGAACAGAAACGAAACTGTGTGGAGCTGTTCAAGTGTCTGGATGTAGACCAGAACGGTTGTCTAGACGAACAGGAAATGTTGGGTGCAATGCTAGCTCAAGGCTACACCCAGTACCAACTCAGTGACGCCAGAACCCTCATCAAAGAATACGACATTGACGGTGGGTGGTTGTCCTTCAGTCTCTCATTGTTGAGGACACCAAAATATGTTAAGGTTCTGTGCTTTAAAATGGCCCTATGGCGTTCCCAAAATGAAACCGAAAGACTTGCGAGCATCTTGAAGCAATCCGTCAAATGAATACAAAATGAGTACGAAGATGAGCGCCAGTTTTCCGTTCGAATTAGTTAGTCTAGCACTTTCTATAGCATTAGAATGTATATTCATATTTTTCCCAGATTCGTATCTTGAATAATATGAATCAACGTGCAAGATTCTGACAAGACTTTTAATCGCGCATATCTATGTTCACATCTAATCAGCGTTGATTTCTCGACTTTGACTCCCTCATTGTTTTCGCTGCTTACTCTCTGTTTGCCGTTTGTCTTTGGTTTCGACTAGCTACTTAGCCTCATATTCTAGAGGTGTGTTTCAGTTCTCCAAAATCATTTCGCAGTTGCTCAATTTTTGCTTCATAAGAAATTCTTAATTAAAATGAGCTATTTTTAACGGTCTCGGAAAACTCGTTCTGAATGTGTGTGGTCAATGTTTTATTAACAACTTTCCACGAATGCAAACGGGTTTTCAATACTGGAAGAGCAGCACTTTAATTTCTACAAGAGCAACTCATGCTTTTTAATTTCTCCCAAACTGGCAAATTGCTATTTGATTTTTTTCAGCAAAAATCATGAAAATGAACACTTGTTTTTAGGAGGAACATTGCATGCAACAAGTTTGAGACAATCGCTGGAAAAATGCACAGGGAATTGATGATAAGTTTTTGTTGCCGTTCAGCTTCAGTTTGTTATCGTTTGTTATCTTTATGAGAATATCCGTTATCTGTACAAGATGCCCTTGATACCAAAAACTGCGGAGCTAGACAAGTTTTTTGCTCCTGTCGAACGGATTTTTTGGCTATTTTAATCGCTTGACAAGTGCTCAGAGCCTTCCAGCGTTTCAGAGCAGACAATAGCAAACCTAGAGGAGAACCAGAAAGATCTATTCTTTAAAAAGCCACTTGTCTAATCAAGTAATTTTTTCAACCTTTTTCAAAATGAGAACACATTCACGCTAACGATAGGTAACCAGGTCCAGATAACATTGGGTGGGGCTTTTTCGTATTATAAACTTTGAGCTGAAACGAACTGAGATAGGAGTTCTCTAGAAGAACCTGTAACCTTAACGTTAATCAATGTCATAGACCAATTTCAAATACTCATCTGAGTTTGCCTTCTTAGATGGCACCTATTTCAGTCTTCATGTATACAATTGCGTGTTTCATTGAATTTGAAAAAAAATGTATTTTTGCCGGAACATCTTTTAACGGAGTGCTATAAAGTAACTATAAAATCATTTCCCACCGAAATTTCTAGGTTGCTTTCAATTTTAATTTTTTTGACAATAACTAATGAAACTGAACGTTTGACAAAAAACAATTATCGAAGAAAGGGGGGAATGGAGAACTGAAAATTTCCAAGGCATGTCTGTTTCAAATATTAAACAACTTTTAAACTAACTTCAAGCCGTCTTTTTTATCTCAACAAATGAAAGCTTTCAAAGCCATTGCATTAATAATTTATAGCTACAGTTTTGTTGACTCCTGCAAACAAAGATCGAAACCAATACCTTTCGACCATTTCGTCCATTTCAAGGAGTTAGGAAAAAACTGGAAAAAAAATGTTTCTAAATTTCATTTTCAATAACAGAAAGTTTGTTTGAAGAGTCAGTTCGAGCATTAATTTTTAATCATTAATTAAAACTAATCACTTAAAAGTATCATGAACAAATCAATTATAATCGAATTTTTCTTTATTTATACAATAGAAACTGTAAAAAATTTCAGTTGTTTACTTTGTGATGAATAAAATAGATGAACAACTGTAATCTTTTTAACAAATGCGTTTTTCAGCTGACGATTTTCTACGTTATTTAAAAGCTGCCAAATGTGCGTGGTTTTACGTAAACTTATTTTGTCAGCAGTAATCTTTCTGAAATTCTAAATGATTATTTAAGCTAGCTTACTTGCAAACTTTTTAATATTTATAGCTTTATGTGTTTATAAAGGTCAGCTCTGAATTCTTGCTGAATTCTGAAACTTTTGAGCTATGTTTATTTTCGAAAAACAATATTCAAAAAGTGTTTTCAAGGATTGGAGCAGTTCTTCAGTTTACCAATTTTATATTGCTCTGCAATATATACCTTTTAATCAAAATTGGCTAATCTGAAAAGTCTGGCCTCCATAAAATAACTAACCCCTAAAATAAGTTTGGAGGTTGACTTAATTTAATGCCGTATGAAAATAAGTTACATGCCGTATTTAATTAAACTTTGCATGAAACTTTCATTGACAAATTGATATTTTACTTCCTTTAAATATGAATGTTTATAAGTATAATCAAATGGATATTCATTTTAAGATGTGAACAGTTATCTCATACATGTTTTCTTCATATATCTATTCCTTTCTTAATTATTCGATGTGTATTTTGGTTTAGCACGTGTTTCTTTTGTTTAAATAATTTGAGTGATCTCACACTGACTTAAGACAAATAGGTATATTTATTTTTCTACTGAGGTTAGAAGGAACAATTGATACCCATTCTTCCTATCGAACAACTGTTTGGGTTGCAGGTTCTGGGAAGATAGAGTTGAAGGAGTTCATAAAAATGATGGAGCATCAAGCATCTGAGGAGCTGTACAAGGAGTACTGTGATTTCATATTCGACTACATTGACAGGGACGGATCTGGAACAATCACCAAACGAGAACTCAGGTCACATACGTTTAAAAAGCACCAGTGTTGACAATCGTAAACCTTTCCTGACAATCATATCCAAGCCATATTTGTAGTCCATGCTAACGCGGTAACTATACACCTGACCCTGAAAAACAATCATACACCAACTGGCTGTTTTAACACTTATTGCTAAATCAAACAACCAATGCTCTCTGAGTATTTTTGAATGGTCAAAGAACGCAAAAATATAATATCGGACGCTTGGATACCATATAAGCATCCTTTGCGGAGTTTTCCTCAAACTTAGCTAGATCATGCAACAAAAATTATTGTTATGGCCTATATGAAACCATATATGGTTCTCGAATGGCTACAAAGTTAAGTCGACCAGGGTAACTTGTCCACATATTTACCTATGTATTTATTGAGTTTTGATGTTTATATCTTCTTTAGAGCTTTATATTGCTTTTTTGTTTGTATTATACACACCTTTTCGTTTGCGGTTTTCAGGGTCCTGAATTTTTTCAGTCAGTTTTTTTTCTAATTTTCGAATAATTCATGTCAACCCAGACTGAGATTCTGGGTGTAAATCGGTAAATCCAGTGGGAACAAGACACATGAAGGGGCGTCGTGTGTTCAAAAACACAGTCTGGAAACATGAAGACCGCACGAAAATCTGGATATAAATGAACAGAAATTTGGTGTATCCGCCAACATCTGGGCATGAACACACGAAAGTCTGGCCAGTTACGCACGAAAGTCTTGGGAACGTGGAAGCCCGAAAGTTGAAACTCGAGCACGCAAAAATCTGTTTGAATACGAAGAAATTATACGAAGAACAATTGTTGCAATTATATTAGGAAAATTTTGCCGTCTGCATTGTCTGGACCTGCGTCTTTTCTTCAAATTATATAAACATGTATTTGGTAAATGTGTTAGATGTTTCAAAAATACCGCAATTTTTATGTTCTCGTCATGTCGTCAATAAATGTCGACAATATCTGTTCTGAAGAAACAAATAAGTTTATCAGCTCAATACGCGCTGTCAAAGAGTTGAAAGTTATGACAACTCATCAGTACTGATGTACCTGCATTCTATCCATAAGTCGAAGGATGGTTTTCCATAAGTCAGACTCATGGGCTTACTAATAGTCAAATTTGGTCAAGTAGGACTAAGCAAGAGATTTGCTTTGAAAATCCCATGTCTCCTACTTATGAAGCATCATCGTTAAACTGGAGCTTGGAATACAGGCCAATTGTTACTGGTTTGAACCCAAGTTCAATTGAAGTGTACTGAAGTGTGCTGCACTCAGAAACATTACTTGATAATCTTAGTGCTATGTTGAAAATTACGTTATAGTGCGTGAAACACAAACTTGTTTTGGATAAAGTCCAAAATAACAAGTGAACAAATTACTAAGCGGTTTTGAATAAACTACTATTGTCAGACAACAAACCCGAAATGAGAATACCATGACGTGATTATATTACGCTTTTGCCAGAATACCAACTTAACTTTGATAATTTTGTCGACACTGATATCTCTATCCAACAGGATACTAGCGAGACACGTGTCCACAAGTATGAAACAAGCTTGCACGCTCAACCACACGAAATATTTTGGTCACCGATAACTTCAGATTTAAATCATACTTCCGTATCGTCCTTTTGCTTAAATCGCAACTTATTTGAGATAGGTATTTACTTAAAATGTTTTGTGACTAGTTCATAACTAAGAACTCATTGAGTCATGAAAAAATAACTTAGCACAATTTTGGGAAAAAATGTAAGTTCAATTTAATATCTCTTAAAATCTACATAAATTACGGTTTAACTTAGAAAAAATCAATTTGTGATAACCAGTTCTACTTCAACACTAATGAATTATCTACTCTCTACCTTCATGGCTCGGTTCACATTTAATGCTCTATAACATAACTAAATAATTCAAATTTGTCTTTAACTTTTTTTAATACTTAACTATATACCAAGAGTACAACTAGGTGTTGAAACGTCAAGTTAGACATGTGGCCCGAAAAAAAACCCTGTCGTTTAATTATCCAATGTACGGGCCAGCAGTATAATTGGTGGTCACGGAGGGGCTTTAGTCTAATTTTTTCAATTAAATTATCAGAGAGGCCTCGAATATAACTCAATTTATACATAAATTAGTGTTGAAATTGATTTAAACTATTTTTTGTTTAAACCGTGCTTAACAATTTTTTAAAATAGTACATTCAATCTTTTTTGGTACTATCCAGTCTTGGTACTACTAGTCCCCCATCAGCCCCTATTCCCCCATCTGAAACTCCAATAACATACCTAAACTTTTCACTTTTATCCCTCTCTGGCAGTTATCCTAATCAGGGTGGCAGCTTCCTTTGGATTTCTGTAGAAAACAAAATACTCAGAGCAAGGCCTACAGCACCGGCTAAACAAACAAGCTATGATAAAAAGCGACATTCCTTATTCAGCTCACTTTTGACTGATACAGCTCTAGAAAGTTTCAAAAGAGAAGTTACAGATGGCAGAGATTGGAACACTTTAAAAGACAAATTTATTAAAGATTTACAAATGGTAGAGACCGGTGTGATTCAGACTTGAGGCTGAGAACACAGTCAAGCAGGAAGGAGAACTAATTAAGAACTATCTACAGAGAATAAGAAGTGGAGTTGATACAGGTTGGAGATTGGCCAGAAAAAATACCAGCAAGTATCGAAGGTATAGAGAAGATAAGAAAAGAGAAGGAAATACAACAAAGACATTGAATTCAGAATTACGTAGATTTTGCTATAAGATACTAAGACCACAAGGCGTGAAGCGCACGAAAAATTTAATTAAAATCCTTCAAAAACCTGAAAACAATTTGTTGATCACTTAGTTGTTAAAGAGGTAACATTTTCTTTAACACCAAAATCTAATGAAGCTACAAGAGTTAGTTAATTTAAAACACTTCATTGCAAAATTAATTCTTTTTCAGATAAGCAACGAAGTAAAAGCTAAAAATACTTCTGTGACAAGATACAAAAACATAAAAAGCAAACCTAACAGTAATAGACTCTGTGACTTTTGCAGAAAAAATGGTCAATATGCCTCTAGGTGCACAAAGATACAGACAGATAGATGGCACAGTTAATAAGCTAAGAAAGGAATTAGTTGGACCGAGAAGACAAAAAATAACATTCACAAATGATTATAAGAAAATTAACAGAGGCAACACAATGCTCCTAGAAACCAAGCTATCAACCAAGAGGCGATTACTGAAACTATAATCCTAGACTGAACAAGTCTAATTCTCAACAACAAAACCCCTTTTTTTATCATCTACGATAATAGATTTACTCAACCGTAAGAGAAAACGTTCCCTCAGCAAAATACATATTGGAAAAATGAATCAAATCTCGAACAAGAATCACCACAACAGTAACAGCAACAGCAACAACAAGGCTTTAGCTTCTATGCACCAAGAAGAAACAACAATCTATAACAAAAACAATCAAAACCTAACAAATTTCAACAACAACAAAGCCAAATAAGTTTTGCTGCAGGTGAGGATGACTACGTAAATGACAGAACTTCTTTCCTTTAAACTAATAAAGTCTCTGAATGCTACTCAAGAAAGTGGTAAAAAGTTAGGAATATATCTCAACTTATATCACTTTGCCACCGCAGACACTAAAAAAATATTGGCATAGAAGTAGAATTTATGATTCGCCCAGGTTCAACTTGCAATGTCATCAATCATCCTACATACCTTGCTCTAGTAAAATTTGGACAAAATTTACACCTACAAAAAGTTGTGATCAAAAAGCATAAACTGATTCTTCAATCAGAATGCTTGTTTACACAAATATTCAGTCCTGTTTTGAAAGCGACGGTAAATATACAGTAACCCATAAAGTATTTCTTACTAAAGATTGGAGACAGAACAGATAGGAGAAATAGGCGACGATTTTTGTCAATTATTTCTGAAAACAACTCACTTCGATGTACCCACAGTATAATTAAAAACTGAGAAGAATTTAATTCGCCATAAATCATTCAACAATAAGAAATATGATCCATACAGAAACAAATTGACTGCTTTAAACAAATTTCAGCAAATCTTTCTAAACCAGAAAAGTACGCAACTGCATAAGCAAAAGCACTCTTATCAAACATTTTTTCCACCAGAAACATATTTCAAGCCTCATATTAATGTCGCCAAAACTGACTTAGTCGTTATAAACACCCTTTGCCCACCACCTGAAACGTTCCTAAGCATCATATTCATGGACAATCAACAAAACCACCCAAAACCGACAAATAGAGGAATTACAGGATACGCTATGCGTGACATAACCAAAAAACCTATACTAAAATATAATATCAAAAACTGTGCTGAAATTGCAAGCACAAAACTTCAAAAAGGCAAGGATTTTAACAGTTGCTTCATACTGAATACAGTAGCAAACAATTTACAAAAAACACAGAAAATTCAAAGTAATTCATGTACTAAATACGTAGATTTCCGTACCCAATCCATCTTTGATTCTAATACGCATATAAGGCCCACATAATCGTCAGATGCAGAGATGAGAAAAGCCTTCGCCAACACAGTTTTCAAACAAATACTGTTTTTAAAAGATTACGGCAGAAGTTTAAACTGTGATACATGTAAAATTATAACTTTCAGAACAGATAAGGTAGAACAGATAATGTAGATTAGTATATAATCTGATTTCCAAAGCTAGTCATAACGAGAAGCAAACAATTGATACAATGAAAACAACGCTACTTCCTATGAGAGATCACGCACTACAATTAAATTTGCAGCTAATAGAAAAGCCAAAATTGGCTGGTTATTTAGACTGAATGGCCTTGAGAGGGATATCTTCCCTAATTAAACAAAAAATTAGTCTATGTACAGTTTATCTATGTGCTCAGGAAAGCAAATTTGCAAAGGAAAGAAAAACGATGAATTTTTTCCCTTTATCCAGTTGAAAAGATTTTGGTTTTGACAGAGGTTTATTCCGAAAATTTAACTCAGCCAATGTTGGAACTGGTAATAATGAATGTAACAAAAATTAAGAACTCTGGAAAAATTGGTTATTTGTATTCAAACACAGATGATATTGACATTATACAAAGAGTGGAAACCAATACATTGGAACAGGAAGAGGTGCCCGAAAATATTGAAAGCGAGGTAATAAAGAAAGTCAAAGAAGATGAAAGTTAATTAGTCAAAGATTTTTCAACCGAAGTTAAAGAGTTATTTAGACTTAAAATCATTGACAAGATTCCTAAAATTACAGATAGGACTTACAAAACTTCAAAATTGCATACTGTAGGTCTTTAATCTATGTTATCATTTTTCTTTGAGACACAAAAACTTACTGGTCTTGCTTACGTTCGGCTGTTTTTTAGAACATTCCTTCTACATGAAAAGTTGAAATCGGCGTGTAAAATTGTAGCACTTAACAAGTGTTGTGTTTCTCATCCACAGAGTATGATTGCAATCATTTTAACATCAGAAAACAACGCCAAATTTTTTTTATTTTTTGGCTCTCCGTAATCCAGATACCGTTTACAAGCTAAAATACCAAATTATTTTTACTGATATATTTAATCTGAATATGAAAGGCGCACCTTATACTGTTTTCCTCTTTTAATTGGAAGACGCAGAAATCAAAAAGTCATCCGCAATAGATGAAGTATTTAACGTATCTTACAAACAAAAGGATTCTCACTTGCTGTAACAGATGTTGATAAACGTATAGAAATGCTTGAAAATCTTTTTGGATATCGCAGTTGTCATCCACGCTTTAAAGAATGTGTCCAAAATTAACACAATTGTTAACCTGAAGAAATACAGTACCTTAGATTATTATTGCGTTCTGATAAACTATCATTTGTCGAAGACTTGAAAAGGTCCTACGATCTTTTAAACCTAGCGGGTACTGTAAACAGCTTTTTTAAAGAACAGAAAATTTGTACTGATAAGAAAGCGCTTTCCTCAAAAATAAAATTATTTATAACCTGCATAGGAAACCATTTTCGCTCTGCTCATTTGCTTAAAATATTTGCTATAATACCTGTTGCTCTTCTCTGTGTCATAAATGCTTGCACTGGAAAATGTTTGATCTTCATTATATGTCCTGCACTGCTACCCTTAACGTCATTTACTGACGCCGCGCCTATTAAAAAGATGAGTATCTAAAGAAATACAGCTCCTAATCGTCATGTCAATTACTTTGATAGCTCAAAAATGATGTTAATTCGGATGTATTCTCTAAACAAGGCAGCACCCTGCGAAACTTGCTCTGAAAAAACAAGCCTTACCCAAGCACGAGTCAATGTTTACCAAGTTATAAATTTAAGCTAGAATTAACTATGTGTAAAGCAAACCTACAACAGGTACGTTGGTTTTGCCATTCTTTTGACTCAAGTGCCATAGATGCCACCCAGAATACTATGAGTACTTCAGTTAATCTATGTGCTCAGAAAAGCAAATTTGCAAAGGATAGAAAAACGATGAATTTTTTCCCTTTATCCAGTTCAAAAGATTTTGGTTTTGACAGAGGTTTATTCTGAAAATTTAACTCAGCCAATGTTGGAACTGGTAATAATGAATGTAACAAAAATTAGGAACTCTGGAAAAATTGTTTATTTGTATACAAGCACAGATGATATTGACAAAATACAAAGAGTGGAAAACAATACATTGGAACAGGAAGAGGTGCCCGAGAATATTGAAAGCGAGGTAATAAAGAAAGTCAAAGAAGATGAAAGTTAATTAGTCAAAGATTTTTCAACCGAAGTTAAAGAGTTATTTAGACTTAAAATCATTGACAAGATTCCTAAAATTACAGATAGGACTTACAAAACTTCAAAATTGCATACTGTAGGTCTTTAATCTATGTTATCATTTTTCTTTGAGACACAAAAACTTACTGGTCTTGCTTACGTTCGGCTGTTTTTTAGAACATTCCTTCTACATGAAAAGTTGAAATCGGCGTGTAAAATTGTAGCACTTAACAAGTGTTGTGTTTCTCATCCACAGAGTATAATTGCCATCATTTTAACATCAGAAAACAACGCCAAATTTGTTTTATTTTGTGGCTCTCCTTAATCCAGATACCGTTCACAAGCTAAAATACCAAATTACTTTTACTGATATATTTAATCTGAATATGAAAGGCGCACCTTATTTTGTCTTCCTCTTTTAATTGGAAGACGCAGAAATCAAAAAGTCATCCGCAAAAGATGAATTATTTAACGTATGTTACAAACAAAATGATTCTCACTTGCTGTAACAGATGTTGATAAACGTATAGAAATGCTTGAAAATCTTTTCGGATATCACAGTTGTCATCCACGCTTTAAAGAATGTGTCCAAAATTAACACAATTGTTAACCTGAAGAAATACAGTACCTTAGATTATTATTGCCTTCTGATAAACTATCATTTGTCGAAGACTTGAAAAGGTCCTACGATCTTTTAAACCTAGCGGGTACTGTAAACAGCTTTTTTAAAGAACAGAAAATTTGTACTGATAAGAAAGAGCTTTCCTCAAAAATAAAATTAATTATAACCTGCATAGGAAACCATTTTCGCTCTGCTCATTTGCTTAAAATATTTGCTATAATACCTCTTGCTCTTCTCTTTGTCATAAATGCTTGCACTGGAAGATGTTTGATCTTCATTATATGTCTTGCACTGCTACCCTTAACGTCTCTTACTGACGCCGCACATATTAAAAAGATGAATATCTAAAGAAATACAGCTCCTATCGTCATGTCAATTACTTTGATAGCTCCAAAATGACCTCAATTTGGATGTATTCTCTAAACAAGGTAGCCACCTGCGAAACTTGCTCTGACAAAACTAGCCTTACCCAAGCACGAGTCAATGTTTAACAAGTTATAAATTTAAGCTAGCATTAACTGTGTGTAAAGCAAACCTACAACAGGTACGTTGGTTTTGCCATTCTTTTGACTCAAGTGCCATAGATGCCACCCAGAATACTATGAGTACTTCAGTTAATCTATGTGCTCAGAAAAGCAAATTTGCAAAGGAAAGAAAAACGATGAGTTTTTTCCCTTTATCCAGTTCAAAAGATTTTGGTTTTGACAGAGGTTTATTCTGAAAATTTAACTGAGCCAACGTTGGAACTGGTAACAATGAATGTAACTCTCGATGATGAATCACACACTACACTTATGAAACATGTCTGCAAAATGTTAGCCTAAATGTAAACCTGAGAGACGGCACAGTTAAAAACTGGCAAAATATTGCTTTACGTTGTCATTTATCAGTCAGAAGCTGCAATTCTTTATCTACTGTTGCATTTAAATGTACATGGGATGAACCCTATAGTTGCTTTTTCACCATGATTCGTACCCTTGACGCACAAATATTTAAATCAAATAACAAGTATTTTATACTGAATGATCCTATACTTAACTCAGCTCAGTCAGAATTTGATTTACATAGAATTTTGTTTCAGGTTTATAATAAACTACCGTCATTATGCAGTCAACAACAATTTTTTTCCCTACAGCATATGATTCATTCTCTATACATTAATCTTTGTGACAATAAACAGATCTATGTTTTCGAAAACAAGTGGCAATCTTGCCCGGCCTATATTTTTTTCCTGAATTTCGTTCACTTTGAGAGATTCTCAATAAGTGTTATAAAAAAATCAGTTCTTTCTGAAGATGAAGAACAATTTGTTAAGTTTGTTTCTAGACAAAACTTCACTGAAGCCGAAGAACAACTGTGCTCTAAAAAACATTCACACTTTTTCAACTAGATTTTGATGATGATAATTCTTGGGTCGATCTAACCCCACAGATAACAAAATCTAGAGGACCTGCACTCATTTAATGGCATATGGTCATTCAACAAAATCCGAATATAACTAATGCAAGCGTTATTGCTTCTATTTACACTTATAAAAGAGACAGACTTATGGAATTCAATCACCTTTAACTCCATTATAAACGAAGCTCTCAAAGACTTTACAAACTCATTACTAATTAGTAGAGAATCATTTTCAATTGTTTCAGAGACAGATTATTAAAATTCGGGAACAACTTGTTTTGATGCATTCATTTCAGCCAACCTATTTAATTATAGGTTTGTTGATACCTTCGGGAAGATACAATATATAATTGAGCGATGCGGAATATTTTCTGCCGCCTTCTTAATCATTAAGCTACTCACCGACATAGTTCTATGCCTAATCCGAGCAAAGCTAAATAATAAAATTACAGAGGCATCCTTTCATTTTGGTAAAGCATTCTTTGCTGCAACAGTTGATTTACTGTCAGTTCTAATTCTAACAACTATCTATCAAGCAAATAATTCAAGGAATAATTACACTGATGAAAATAGAGAGCGAAAAATGCATATTGTAAATTCTGAGAAAAATAATATTACAGAACGTGTTGTTCAAACTTCACCTAATCAAAAGAATCATAGGTTACCAGCTATAAAATGTGACAAAGACAATGATTGTCATAATCCAAATGAATAAAAAAAAATAAAGACAATAACAGAAAAGACCATAAGGGTCCTACGTCTCCAGTATGAGGTTAATTCCTCTATTTCTCTAAATGTCAACCAACTATATGATGAAAACATAAGCCAAACTGACTTCTTTTACTAATGATTTGTATATGATGAGGATACAAAAAAATTAAGAAAAAAAAACCTTAAAAAACAATTTCAAAAAGATTTATTCGTTGAAAAGAATAAAGAGTAGAGAGTACTTGAAATTTTAGGGACTTTCGTCTATCTCTAACAAACTCATAACATTCTTGCAGAAAAAAAACTTCATGTGGTCAGACAATTACAGGAATTCTAATTCACAATCCAATTCTAAATCACAATCTGAGTTTAAAATCTCGACCAATTTTTAGCATAAGTACAACCTACAACTCATAATACTCCATCTACAACATCCATCTCAACAATCAAGGTTTCAGAAGTGCAAATTAGGCAACCAGTAAAAGTTCATCAACAGTTACTTCGTCATCTAAGAAGAGAGTACTGAAACGGCAGGGAAAATTGTCAAGAAACAACAAACACGTGAAAAAATTATTAGAGAGACATTAAGCACAGTGATACCACTAGAAATAAAATATCCAGAACAAACACTAATGTACCCAACGTCTTAGCAAACACTACAACTACTCAATCATCACAACCAAACTTTCTCAATCTTCACCATTACCCAACTATTCCCTGCAATATTGCCTACAGAAACAACATCAAGCTGAAACACCGGCTATAAACCCCGGTTTTCGTGAACACCCGAACTATGATTGGAATTTAATCTACCAGTTGCAACCAGACATTAATAGATTCGACCCCATTGGATAACTGTCGCAAAAAAGTCTTAAGTACAACCTACAACTCATAATACTCCATCTACAACTTCCACCTTAACAATCAAAGTTTCAGAAGTGTAAACTTAGGCAACCAGTAATAGTTCATCAACAGTTACTGCATCGTCTAAGAAGAGAGTACTAAAACTGCAGGGAAAAATGTCAAGAAACAACAACCACGTAAAAAAAATTATTAGAGAGACATTAAGCACAGTGATACCACTAGAAATAAAATATCCAGAACAAAAACTAATGTACCCAAAGTCTTAGCAAACACTACACTTACTCAATCATCACGACCAAACTTTCTCAATCTTCACCATTACCCAACTATTCCCAGAAATATTGCCTACAGAAACAACAGCAAGCTGAAACAAGGGCTATAAACCCCGGTTTTAGTGAACACCCGAACTATGATTGGAATTTAATCTACCAGTTGCAACCAAACATTATTAGATTTGACCCCATTGGCTAGCTGTCGCAAAAAAGTCTTATAAGCTAATCACTCTCCACAAGGGCGATTAAAAACAGTCCCGTTTGGTAATATTACAGCAAATCTCACTCCTTAGCTTGAAATATTTACTTATCAGGTACAACAAAATTTTCCTACGAAAGGCAACGATCTCAACAGCTCGATCAACGGATCACTGAGCTCCAACTGGTAATCGCAAACCTAAATCATCAACTCCAAATCCTGCGCTCATCACGTTGAGCATTCAGGGAATGGAATAAATAATTTTGTGGTTATTGATGTTCAGTACTTCATTCAATTCTTCTTTCATCTTTCTCCGGCGCCGAGGAAAATTATTCGCTGAGAAAATTTGTTGTAATGCCTAGTTTTGGATATAAATTGATTGGCACTTTGGGCCCATTAATTTCAGTAAGTATAATACCGGATATTTCTAACGAATCTATACTTTTCCAATCACTAATGAAGACAATATAGTTATCGTTTCATTATCCAATGAAATTTTTGATTCAGTTTGATGACTTCAGCGATTACCTTGCTTCGGACTTGTAGTCAACGAGCAGTCCGTTTTTATCATTCAGTCTTTTCAGCGAATTCATTAATAATCTCATTTACTTGTCTTACAATCTTTCGATAGACGTTGCATATATTAAAACCTACAGCGATACTGTTGATTTTAGTGAATCGCAATTTAATAAAACTTCCAAAACTTGTTATTTGGAAATAAGTTCTACGCCTTCTTTTCAGTCCATTGGACATTGGAGCTGTAAGAAAAAAAATACTATTTCCGCACGACAACTTTTCTAATGAAAACGTCGTTTATCATAAAAATCCTGAATACGACCTATTCAAAAAACTAAAACTTTTTCATACAGAAGAATTCCTTAATATCAAAAATTTAATATTTCGACCTCTCACTCACTACAATTGGGTAATTTCGTTATGTGTTACACAGTTTGCATTGCGAACGACGTCTTGGTCTCTTCCCGCCACATATAAAATTATTGTACACATAGCCCTTTTTTAATTCTTCTATCGTTTGTTTCAAAGATTAATCTAGACTTCATTCTCCCCATTGCTATCGACACAAACATTGATTTACTTTCTTCTTCAGAAATAACACATATTTTGAAGGAGGTGTCTACATTGAATTGTTTAGAGATTAGTGCTTACTTTCTCAAAATCTTGTATCGGCATGGATAAATTTATCTAAACAAATTATTTTCAATGATAAAATTTACATGATCTATAGCATATACTATTCCGAGTTCCAATGTGAAATCAATTTCTTTCTTGAAGATTCAGATCAGAGGGACAATGTTATTGAATTTTAAATGATGATAAAGTGCAACAGAAATCACTTCTTATAGACAATTCATAGCGATCAACAAATTTTGAACATTGTTTCCTTGAAATACAACTTTAAAGCTTAATATGATTATGTAATTATTTATCAGCATTTCAAACAAAAAAGAATTGCGAATCCAAATTCTTTATTTGGGGAATTATTTCCGCAACAGTAGCCCTTGTAATGTAGTGCGCCTTGATTTTGATTTCATTATCCATTTACTTTGCTTGTCATTATGGACATTTTAATATTCTTCAATCTACATCATTTTCAATGCACAACTTCAGATGTAATAACAGCACATTTTTATTCAAAATCTTCAAACTGCCTACTATAACAGACATACAAAAAGGTTGGACCTAGTATTTTGTACGACCGCTTAACTTAGCACATTGTCATTCAATCTTTTTCAACTTCTATTCAATATCCACAAACGTTCTAATATAACAGCCACCCAAAACATTGGACATATTATTTTGTACGACTGTGTAACTCAAGATTTTGTCATTCCCTTTTTTTCAAGAAAAAATTTCAGTAACAAAAAGCTACGATAAAATATATCAAATTATTCAACCTCAAAAAATTTTTAAGCTTGATTATTGTAAAGTTAAGCAAACAAAATTTTTTTTAAAATTGTGAAATTAAATGTTTTGAGTCATCTTCTATGAACCAAGATGAGATATACTGAAGTGTGCTACACTCAGTAACCTTACTTGATAATCTTAGTGCTATATTGAGAATTGCGTTATAGTGCGTGAAGCACAAAGTTGATTTGAACAATATCCAGTTTATCATGTGAATAGATTACTAAGTAATTTGAAATTAACTACTATTTTAAGACCATTAACTCTCAAACTGAGAATAACATTACGTGATTACAACACGCCTCTTTGAGAATACTTGAGAATACTAACTTAACTTTGATTCTGTCGACATTTTTATCTCTATCCAATATGATACCAGAAAGACAAGTGTCCTCAAGTATAAATTGAGCTTGCACGCTCAACCACCAGCACTTTTTCGTCGATAACTTCAGATTTAAATCATTTTCCCGTATTGTCTGTTTGCTTAAATCTCTACTCATTTGAGATAGTTTTTAACTTAAATTTTTTGGTGACTAAACTTTAACTAAGAACTCTCTTAGTCATAAAACTTAACGCGTTAAGGGAAGTTCAACTGAACACCTCTTAAATTCCATCTCCTAAAATCAACCTCTGCTAACCAGTGCAATTTCATTCTTTTTAACCTAATTATTCTATCCCTTCACGCTCGGTTCATTTTTAATGGTGTTAAACATAACTTATTAATTCATATTTGCATTTAACTTTTTTATTCTTAACTATATTCCAAATGTAGAACTAGGGATGAACTCCCAATTTATACATGTGGTCCCCCGAATAACCCCGTCATTTAAGTATCTAATGTACGGACCAGCAGTATAGAAGTGTGGAAACAATCCCTTTCATCTCCAGTTTTTTGCAGAAAATCATCTTCTCAACAAGGGATGTAGTTTTATAGGGTGGAATCCCAGTTCATGATCCTGTTACAAATTACTTATGATCAGACAATCAAACCCTTATGATCTTGCCCTGATCGATATCAGATTTTGTAAGTCCAGAATCTTCTCAGGTTTTTTCATCACGATGTAAATTTTGCAAGATAAATATCCCAATTTCATTCTTTTTATGAAAATCGGAGTAGTGCATACATTTTTTTTGCAATTATTGATTGTTCTTTTTTGTAAATTTGATCAGAAGTACTTTATCCGGAAAAAGTTAACGGTCGTTAAATTTTGGCCTTACGCTTCAGGAACGAATAGATTGATTGTGGTCATAAAAGGTAACATGGCCAAATTTGAAGGGACTAAAGTCTTGTCATATTCCGGACCTTCTCGGTTTATGTCTCACCGGCTTAGTTCTTGCATATTATTTGCACCCCCAAGCGCACGTACGTGCCATATTTTCTACATAATAATGCATAATGGTTAACCAAGTACTGGTACGTGTGCTGTGTAACTGAAGATGGGGGGGGGGGTTCAACAGGAAAAAACATACTGGCTATTTGTAGGAAGATGTTTTCCAAGTCAGTTGCAAATGATGACGTTGTGAAGATGCAGTGCGAGGCTCTCATCAATTCAGCAGATGACAACTATGATGGCAAAATAGACAGAGATGAGTTCAAACAACTACTCAGAAGTATTCCTTACGAGTCTCTCCAACAGTCATTCGAGCTATTCGTCAGAGGCAAAAATGCTTCAAACTGCTGAAAGTGTTCATAAAACTCCAACTGCAACAATAATTATTACATTATGTCTAAGACAGGCGAAATTTTGATGCTAATGCCATATCATGAAAAGTCTTGACATATTAAATCCTAACTTAAGATCTTAATAAAAATTTTAGTATAATGCTTATAATTTCATGAAAAGTTTTTCTATAGTTCTTTAGTCACATTGTTACTAAGAATATTATGAAAATCGTATAACAGTATTTTGTTCCATTGGCCTGCTTATATGCCAAGATTTTAGATTGAGTGAAGGTCTTGGAAAGTGTTGATCGATTTACATGAAAATTTATGGCAGCATACTAAACATTTTTCACGTTTATCACGATTTTTACCATTGACAATTAACTGATAGCTGAACAAATTATTTCCAACGCTGTTATTTTTATTTATGAAAGATAACGACATTTTGGCGCAACAAGATTTTCTTATTTGAAGCTGTCAAATCAGAATTGAATTTTGAGAAGAAGCAGTTGCCGTCTTCCATGATTATTTGGAAGCCCTTGGCTCAGTAAAAAACGAGATATCACTAATCCTACAAACTCTTAATGATTCAAACTCTTAATGATTCAAACTCTTAATGATTCAAACTCTTAATGATTCAAACTCTTAATGATTAAAACTCTCATTTTTCAAACTCTTAATGATTCAAACTCCTATTGATTAAAACTCTCATTTTTCAAACTCTTAATGATTCAAACTCTTAATGATTCAAACTCTCATTTTTCAAACTCTTAATGATTCAAACTCTTACTGATTTAAACTCTTAATGATTCAAACTCTTAATGATTAAAACTCTCATTTTTCAAACTCTTAATGATTCAAACTCTTAATGATTAAAACTCTCATTTTTCAAACTCATAATGATTCAAACTCTTAATGATTAAAACTCTCATTTTTCAAACTCTTAATGATTCAAACTCCTAATGATTAAAACTCTCATTTTTCAAACTCTTAATGATTCAAACTCTTAATGATTAAAACTCTCATTTTTCAAACTCTTAATGAAATGGGGAGCGGAACTCTATGTTAGCCTGGCATTTTCTAACGTAAAACTTTGCAGGTTGTTTCAGGATGTTCTTGTTGGAATATTCAAAACTGTTCTTATTTTAAAAAAGCGCACGAAAACAAATCAGTCTTTGGGGAGACATTTTCATTTTTTTCTCGAGGAAAACAAAATTTACAGGTTTCTAAATGTTTTCTGCTTTTCACATTTCAGATGTGCTGTATGCTTAAAATCAAGATAAACATGTGTCTAAACGTGAAATAATTTTGTTCTTAAAAATCTTTTTTGACATATTTAACGCTTTTATTTACAACAGAGGGTTTTAAATCTATACTTAATTTTTTTAATATTATTCAATCCGAAATTTCCACTATTTGTGGTGCCTTGTGTTCATGCCGAGAAAAATATGCATATATTTTGATAACTTTTTGTTTGATAGTTTCTAGGGTATTCAGCCAGTTTTTAGCAAAATTCTGTTGGTATTTAACTTAAATCACTTTCTAATTTCAAGATAGTAAAAATGTTTCAACTCATTTTTGTACAAAAGAAATTGTTGACTTTTTTTCAAAATAGAATTCTTGCAATTGATTCAGTTAGGACGTAATAGATAGTGTAAATTTAATTCTCTTCATTTCCTGGAAACACTTAGAAACAAATTGAGCAAATGAAAGAGAATCAACGTTAAAAAATGTAGGCTTAACGTAACTGTTGGAGAATTTTTTTCCGAGAACAAAAACAATGACAAAAAAACGTTTTTTTTCTTACAACTTTATCGCATTCCTTCGAATATCAAATTGAAGTTTATTGTATCTGTCAATCGCCTTGATCTCAAAAACTGACTCTCGTTAATTGCGTGTTGGAAGCAGATTGTATGCAGATTTGTTTCTCAGATTGTTCCTACATAATCGAGAAATAATTGATAGTTTTACCTCGAATTCTTTTTTCAAGTCAACTCTGAGATAGGAGCGTAAATCGTTGAATGTTTTTTAAATACAATGTTTGTTCTGCATAATTCGCTGAATTTCTTTTACCCATGTGTAATAACTCTTTTGAGGCATCCTTGGGGTTTTGAAAATTCGGAAGGGAAACATTTTTAAAAGAGAACTACACTCGTTTTCTACCTTTGGTCTTTGAACACAAATCCATTTTACTTTAATTCTCGTCAATGATTCCATAGGGCTAAAACATGATTTGCCTCAAAAATTCTTTTATTCTCTTTTCAAAGCGAAGAACAAGGTGGTGATACTGAGACTCCAAAACAGTTAACGTTTGGCATTACAAAAAAATGAAAATGTGTAATTAGGTGATGTCTTTTTTGGGATCTTTTTCACTACACCGCTTAGTTAGGCACCCCCCATTTATAAATGTGTAAACATATTGTTAAAGCTAAGTAATCTTATACGTGAACATATATGAGCAATATGCATTTATTAAAAGCTAGCACAGCTATGGTTTGAAAGTATTACGTATTCAACCAAAATTTGTTGCATATAACGTAAGCATCAACAAAAATTTCTGTATTTGATCATTTTTGGTGTTATCGGCTACAATAAGGGCTTGATTTTTTAAAACTTCTTAAGGAAACTATTCTAAAAGTGCCTTCAATCTCTTGTTTCAATGAAAGGCAAATATCGCTCTTACAATTCGCGAAAACTTAGATTTTGGGGGGTGCAAATTTAACGGGTATATAAGGCTGGGGGGCGCTAGCAGAAAAGATCCCTTTTTGCAATAATTTCTACAGACCTTTAAATGATTATTTAATGATTATAGCGATCCTCTTTGGTCATAGTAGGACGACAATATCTTCGCATTTAGGATTTTATGTTTTCAAGTTTCATTAAATTGTTTGTTATAGAGTGGATGAAGTATTATGTGCAAGCGCACATTATACTTCCTTGTTTCCATGTTTTTGTATATACAACAGTCGTTTTTGATCCTAAAATAGCCTATTTTGCCGTGTATCATAAACGTGTACTCATATTCCCTTTTATTGTGTAGTGGGTTTGGTTGCCAAGAGGCGTTTTGTGATTAAGGGGAATTAAACACATGCTCCATTTGATCTGTTTTTGTTCAAACGGAGATTAATCGCGCTTTATGACTCGAAAAACTGTCTGCGTTTCAATGCTCTAAACAGGTATAGATAGTAACAGTGTTTGTAGTATTAGTTATGGCACTGGTAATAACCAACATTCACTATTATAACAGATGGAATATGGCATATGAGACGCTTCAAAGGAGAATATGAATGCTCATTCCTGCCTCGAAAAAGATACAATCTAATTTAAATTTCAATTCTGTAGTAGAATTGTGTGGGCAACAAGATGAGCCAATTACGCCACTCTCCTGCGACTGTTCCTTGTAAAGTAAGTTCAATTACTTATTGTCAGAACATTTGGAAAATTCAAAACAATCTGTTTCAAATAAAAAATATTTCTAAATTTCAGAAATGGTTCTGCCTAATTTTATTCATCCTATCAGATCAACATATTTGGGACGATTAAGAAAATATTAGATGGGCTTTATAGTATAACTGAAAGTTGTGTTTAATCAAAAATGCGCAACTTTTCTTTAAAGTAATGGCTGTTTTGTTAAATTCACTTGAAAATCAAATGTATTTTTGCATTATGATCTTGCAAATGCTATGAATCCTGCTATATAGATATATCATCTATTGCTTTCTCTCAAATGTATATCATGAAGCAATGCTTTGTTTTGTTATCTTCCGCCTCAAAAAGTTTTTCTCAAAGCTTACTGCTCAAATAACAATTGTTGATTTTAATTTGAGCTCCTTGTTTAATTAACATTATCCTGTAAAGTGGAAAATTGCGTTTCAGTGGAATGCAATTCAGTTGCAATTCAGTGATTAAATATGTTAAACGTCAGAAAGTTTTGATGAATTGCCATGCCGTCAGTGGTTCCAATTTTCAAAAAATTATGAAAAAATTATTTAAAATTTTTTATTGAATAACCTATCCAGATTTAAGTCTCATAACACTTCGGTGCTCAACCAGTATAATTTGATAATAAAATGAGATTTCAGTTCTGAAAAATTGAGTATCAAAAGTGGTTTAAGTTCCTTTATGTGCATTTTATCCTCATTATAAAAGAAATTGAGTTAATTGAGTTCACCCAGACTGATTTTATCCAGTTCAGTCTTAAAAATTACTCGTGCACCAAAACTAGATCCGAGCAACATAATATCAGTTTTTGTGGATAATAAATGATAATTATTACAGTAGTATACAAGCTTTTTATACTTAAACTAGTTTGTTGGTTATTACAAAAAAACACTTAGCTTAGAAGTTAAAACATGCTACACAAATTGAACGTTGCAAGAACGCACGCGGAAGTTTGAACCTCAGATAAAGCAAACATTGTTGGCGGGAATTAGGCAGAATGGATTATTTTTCATGCATTAAATATTACTCAAAATTCAAGAGTAGACGGTGTAAATTGGCACTTGTACATAGAACTGGTCATCCACAAAAGGAACAGAATATCTTAAGACTAACTAAGCGCTGATTTGCTATGCGAACCTCCGGGTGGACGCAATGAAATCAGAAGATATGGAATGTTAAAAACTGGATTAATTTCATCACGTGAAACCAAATACTTCGTAGAGTTTTTGCAAAAGCTGATTAGAAACCCTGCGTTAACCATTGAATCTGATCGGATTACATTTTTCTCAAAAATAATGTATGGTGAAATTAAACTAATGAATCAATGGATTTAAATGAATAATCCTGTACAGATTTTTCTTGAACGTAAATGGTTTTCAGTGATGCCCCTATTCTTTCAATGTGCGCTTTATCTTCTCTATAATTTTTTTAAAAAATGCTGACTGGTTTAATCTATTTAACAAATCTAACGTTTTCTGTTATAAAAAACAAGGAGGTTAGTTAATGTGCGTTCACGTATGATGCTCTGATCCGAGCTCATCTACATTTTTGATTTAGTTGTCAACCAAATGAAGAGATAATCCAAAAATACGTTAAAATGAGTTAAAAATATTGTTACATACAAAAACTGCTAGCTGAGTTGCATGATGCTATGGCTCATTACGGCGCGCAGTAAAAAGGATTACGAGAAAAAAATAAAGAAAAATAAGTAACAAGAAAATTTTTACGGCAGAACTCAATAAGTAAACACCTAATAACAACATCGAAATGGAATCAGATAAAACCTTAACAACATAGGCTAACTTTTACTCATTTACGCCGCAGAAGGAATTTGTCTTTAATGAGACTGCACAACAAATCGACAAAACGAAGAAAAAACGAATTAAATTTCAAAAATCAGTCAACGTTTTTAAAAACAAATAATTTCAAACGTCTTAAAACTCCTTAGATTTCAACGAAATAATTCACAACAGAATTACCTAAAAACGCATTACAAAACCAATGGGGTCTCTGTTAGTTATACCGAGCCAAAGAAAAGGGCTAAAGATGCAGAAAAAAATTCAACCATTTGCGAAAACACAAATTATAGAAGACATTACAATCATTAGCTGTTATGTGAATATTGTTTTCTTTTTATTTCAAATGTTTTTTATTCGTTCAGCTAAATTCTTGCTATATAAAAAAAATTACTTGGTCCGCATTTACAATTTTTTGAGATCTGTTATTACGCGCAGGTGCTAAAAAAAGAGAAAAGAAAAACAAATATTGACCACTCACAAAACTTTTATGAAATCGCATAATGTCCAACAATCAAATAATCAGTGATAACATAATATCAAAAAATACTTTCAATTTTGAATTACAACAAATTGGATAGCAACTCTCAATGATCAGAATAAGTTACAAGTTGACGAATAAAACAACAAAAACTGAAAGGTTTAAAGAATTTTTTGAAAACGAATAACATCATAGTTTTTAAGGCTAATCGCAATAAAAAGCATTGTATAATATCAATGGTTCAATCCCCAATTAGAATCTTATAGGATTTCCCAGCAATTTTACGACTATATAAAGAGTGAAGAAAACTGTGAAAAACATCAAACTCGAAAAAAACGAGTGAGAAATGTGTGGAAAACATTGAAATATAAGATCTCTTCAGCAAAGACAATTTCCAATATTACTTACTTTTTTTAACAAAATAATTCTGCTTTTTTCAAACAATATGACCAACTTCAAGAAATCAATGAATATGAACAAATCAATTAAAACAACAAAGTTTTTTTATAAAAATCTTAGTGTCAACGAAATTAACTTCAATAGCTTCAAACTGAGGTCAATAAATACGGCAAACTAAGCCTGGATGGGAAAACGATGATTTCTGTTGTTCCTGAGTTATCAATAAAGTATCACAAATGTCTGATGGCTATGAAAACAACAACGAATACGGGTAAAATTCTCAGTAGAAAAAGGCAAGAAGAAAGTTTTGAAGCCATTAAAACCATAAGTTTTTGTCAGAAATTTTTATTTATGGTCCTATGTACGTCTTTCCTAAGCCCATGGGAGTTTCCAAAATATTGATATTGTGATAAGAATTAAGATGAAACCGAAATTATCAGAAAAATTTTGAACAATTGTCATCGAAGTCATGAAACGAATAAATGGAAGAAAAAACCGCTAACCAGATTAATTTTGGTTGAAATAGAGAGGAAAGGGATGCTGCCACTACTGAGATTGACAACAATTCACAAATATAACTTTCAGGTCAGTTAATACTTAAAGAAGTTCTTTTTGAAGAATTACTTTAAGTCTTAACAGACATTAGCTGTCCACTCAAAGCACTAGATAGGTTCACTTGGTGTTCGTTAGGAAACCTTTTGAACTTTTAGTTGAGTAGTCTATTTAATAGGACTACAAATTTTTAAAATATCTCAAAAAAACCAAAATTTCTTTGAAAATTACTCAAAGATTTAGAATTGATTGAAAACATAGCGATTCATTGAAAAAGATATTTTTGTTCATTGCGCATCATTTGATTTTAAAATTTTTTAATTGAATCTTGAAATGAAAACTGAATAGTCTCCAAGTGACAAAAAAAGGATAAATTTTCCTAAAAAACAGATCTCAAATAGAATTCGGAATTTTTTATTGTAAATTTCCTTATGAAACGATAGCCCTTCTATCGCCTTTCCTCTAATCGGAGCAAAAAATCGATTCGTTTTGCTGCGTGAAATGTAATTTTGAAATAATATTTTTAGCGAAAAATCTTAATGTGAACAAAAATTACGTTAAAAGTAAACAAACTCATGCCAAATATCACATTAAACTGTAAACCTCGATAACTCCTCAAAAAAACCAAAACTCAAAAAATTCTTTTTAATTTCGATTTCTATGTTGGTCGAGCTTTTTAATGATACCACTCACATTACTCTACAATGAGTATATCAATCGGCCAAAATTGACTCAACAAAAAGCCCCCCCCCACAATTGTGGTCGGAACAATAAGTTAAGATTTCGATTGGTTGAAGCGCCACTGTTTCAGGGCCACAATTTCTTGAAATATGATTCTCTCTTTTAAAATCAGGCAGAAAAGCTATTGACCAATTCCCAGGGCTTTAATTAAGGTTGGTAATCAATTGGACCTTCCGCAACTTGACAGTTTTTGTAGTTTTTTTCTCACATGCGGGTACCATGACTTACTTTCTGCATCTTGAAACACACGCTTCAGTTTGTCAAAAAAGGGTAATGAGTACAAAAAAGAGTATTTTCACCAGAGTAAGGAAACAGTTCTCAGCATGGTAAGGCCTTCACTAAACTTCATTCCGTCATCATTTCCAACAGTTGTTGACAATGTTTGAGATTCAAATGATAGAGAGCTTAACTACCTTCTTCAAAGATTTGAGAGACGTTTTTCTATGTGCCGATTCTGACTTAGTAAACGTTGGTAGCTCATATATAGTGAACTTAAACAATTTGCTCTTTGAGGCACATTAAAGCAGACTGTAATAGTGTTATGTTGAACTTTCAGTTTCATTAGTCCACGAACGATTTTATCCTTATTTTTGATGGTGTCTCAGTTAAGTAAGGTGTAAGTGATTGGATGTTATCGCAGCCATCAAACCTTGAGTCCTGTAACGGTTTATCAATTGATTAATAAAGCTCCGGTATAAATCTGGAACTTCAACTCCGGCAAATATGTACAAGATTGGATTTAAATATAGCACGATTTGATTGTAACTTTGATCAAAAACAAGACATGATCGGTTTTGAACAATAGTTTAAAAAGCAAAACTGACAAATACCTGAGGCTTTTTGATTAAAATTATGCTTTTTTATAATCGTACAAAATGAAGGTTTTTTCGTCGTTATTTTATAGACATTAAATTTTGACCAGATTAAGACGGTTGAAAACGCGTAAAAGGAAA
This sequence comes from Convolutriloba macropyga, assembly GCF_964194025.1. Classification (NCBI taxonomy): domain Eukaryota; kingdom Metazoa; phylum Xenacoelomorpha; order Acoela; family Convolutidae; genus Convolutriloba; species Convolutriloba macropyga. The sequence continues at coordinate 43,891,260 of NC_134469.1, forward strand.
GGTTTCAATTGTTTTATCCACCCTTTTGTTAATTAAGATGACGATACACGCGGACAAAGCCGAAGTTGCGGCAAGACTGCTGAAACTGTACGAGAGCACAGCCAATCCTCAGTTCAGAAGACAGTGCCTCAAAATGATCACATCTCTAACTACCCCTACAGTCAACTCTAGCAGTTCAACTTCTGCTGTTGGAGGTGGAATTACACGGTGTAAAACTGCAAAGGGTGACGACAGAAAGCGGTCTAAAGTGTCCATAGACTTGGAGGCACAGAAACAATCAGGTTCGAGAAGAGCAAATTACCTTTTTACCACCTTGATATCCCTATTGATAAAAAATATTCATCACTGTAAGGCCAACTATATTGATTGTAATTTTGATCAAAACAAGACATGGTCGTTTTTGAACAATATTTTTAAAGAAAAACTGACAATTACCTCAAGGCAATTTGATTAAAAAAATAATAACTTAAAAATTGGAAAATTATTCACAAATAAATAACTGAGCAAATCATTAACTTAACTTCGAAATTTGAATAGTAAAACATTCAAAATTGTCAAAATTCTAAGAAGCGTCCTGAAGCAGTAGTGAATTTTTCATCGGCTGCAGCTATTTTATGAACAAAAAAATCTGTCAACTCAGGTAGAGACGTCACCCATAATAATTGCTGACAACATAAGACAGAAAATATATTTCAGCACTTACAAGAATGAGGTTAAAAAATAATTCAACGAATTTATAGTCAAAGAGGAAAAATTTTTTGATGTAAAAATTGAGGCATTTCTTACATTAACACCCACTGAGGCCTCTGCCCAGCATGGGAGCTGTACCCAACATTATGCAATTTATGTTTCATTTTTTAGATATTATCATTTTGAAAGATCTTGATAAGCTTACTTATTGCCGTATCATTAGTTACTTGTTTTTTTAAATTTCTGAGCATGTTTTTTTTCAATGGTAATTGAAGCAATTTATCCAAAACAACGGGCCCTTCAATGTTGAACGGCTTGACTTTTTGGATTAAATTAAGGTAAAAATAGTGAATTGATATATTCGGATTCAGTTATCATAATGAGTTTACAACGAATGCACAACGTCATTGTGGCATCGATCCAAAATGCTTTGCATATTTATTATTCGAAAACAGTTTGAGCAATAATGCAAAAATCATTCACTAAGTCATCATTGAACGATCTTGATGGTTAAATGAATCATAAGAAAATTTGTTTTACAAATTGTTTCAGTTAAGCAAAATTGTTATTATTCCGACCCACTTTTGGGGGAGGAGCTATATGCTCAAACGGGTTTTCTTTGTTCAGTCAACTTTGACCGATCGCTATATTCATCATGGAGTTGCAAGTGGTATCATTAGAAAGCGCCCCTCCAGTTTAAAGTATGGACGTTCAAACAATTTTCGATAATCGATTTTCTCAGGGAGCTATTGAGGTATAAATTTTTGTGAATAATAGACAGAATTTCATTGTTTAAATTCAAAAAATTCACAATTTTTTTCTACCATATTGCCAACTTGTTAAGACCAATGCTAGCAGTTTTACTTTTACAGGTAGAGGAGTCTGACCAATTGGTTATATCCAAGTCTTTTGGTTAAAATTTGTGCAAAAATTTGTGCAAAAATGCAGAAATTTTTAATCAAAAATAGCTCGAAATACACTTTTTCATCCCAATTTGTTTGAAGTGGAGACCTATCATCTGCTGTCACAATCTTTGGAAACTCCCCATAAAATAAAAAATCATACGTTCGTTTGCCATAGGAGTTTTCTCCAATTAAAGTTTTGCGGGTTTTTCGAAAAATTAAATAAAAAATTATATAAAAAATGCATCATTTATTTTTAGATTATTGAAATACTTAATCTGCTATTAGATCTAATTTCCAAACATATAGAAAAATTAGTTGTTTCTGTTAATGCACAGCAAAAACAAGCTAGGTTTTGCCTGATCTTGGATTCTTACAATCAATAATTATTCGGTTTTTATTGGGGCAATATCTTTTTCAAAATATTCTCGAATTTTGTTTTTTTTTCATTTTGATAAGTGACGAGAATGATTTCAAATCAGGGCCCAATAATTGACAAATTCTATATAGAACAAAATGATGTCAAATTAAATATGTTATGTCTTGAGAGAAAATCGAATAGTTTTTATGGCTTCGGCAATGTGTTTTCATAAACATTATTTCTTTTCGTTGATTATGTCTCTTACGACTTCAAATAAATTTAATTTAAGAAAAGTTCAGTGAAGCTTTGAGAGTTGCCAATGTTTATTTTATTTGTGTCCACATTTAGCTGGAAATATAGTCTCAATATATAAAGCAAAATTTATTCCATTTGAACTAACAAGTGCTATCCATTGTGATTTTCTTACTACTAACCTGATTTCTTACTACTAAATTTTATATGAAATCTGATTGAAATTATTTTTCTGTTTTGATGTGTTATTTGTGCTTTTTTAAATTATTGCATTGGAGGTTGTTCCAATTGGCATTGAACAAAAGCGCAAAACAACATCTTTAAGATAAAATCTCAATGAAAATCTTATAGTTTCAACGGCTGCGAAACCGTTGTCTCGCAAAAAATTTTTACAAGTTTTTCGGTATTTTTTTCCTATAATTGTTGGCTTTTCCTGTCGTACAAACTATTTTTTCCAATCAAAAGGTTCAAAAACATAATTCCTTCTGTGGATGTTTAAATGAATCCATCTAATAATTTTAGTTTATTGCTAAGGGTTTTAAGGAATTTCAGTCATTTTAAAAAAAAGTGTTTTTTGTACTTCCCAATTTCTAACCTCTTTGCCGACAAGAAATGGATTTGTCGTTTTATTGACAGAACAATCCTTTTGCTTCTGCTTTTATTTTGACTAATGTCTCTAGAGCTTAGAATTTTTTTTTTCTTAGGAATTTCGTGAGTCTTCGATACTGGTCGATATTTGTGGTCCATTTTGTTGTCTTTATCTAGACGACCTTTTACAAAAGAGACTCAATTGAAATCAAACGGTACCCATACAAAAAATTTAAACAACTTTTTTTAATTTAAAATTCTCAATGGTTTTCAATGTTTTGGTTTTAGGATACGGATTTCGATAATTTGTTTAGGAATTTTTTAATTCTGTCCGTGTTTGTTGTTTTGCGTTGTCTTAAGTTTCAGTCTCACTAATGACGTGCAAATGGGTTTCCTGGGCAGATGCCAGTTATTGTGTTTTTGCCTCAATTGACTGTTTAAGGTTTCTTTGGTTTCTTGAAAAAATTTGTTTAAAGAAATTCAGTCTATTTATTAGCTTTGTTTTTTATGTTATGTTGTAGCTGGGTCTCTGTAACGCCAACCAAGATCCAATCTTTGTAAGGTTCAATTTCAATCTATGATTTGTTTGCTTTGTTAATACTCACATTCAATAGAAAAGTGTCAGTTTTGGATGTTTGCTCATTTCTGAATGTTTTTTTTTCCTTGCCACAAAACCTCACAAATGGGGTTGCCTATTTGGTGTTGGGTAAAATGCGCAATTTAAAATTTTTAATGTTTTTCCTGCATAAAATATGGTTTTAACGGTTACAATACTTCGTTCTTGTTAATATACTTTGATTTTTTTTCTGCTTTTGCCATTCTTTTGTAATTGTCCCATATAATTTGGATATTGACAGGACCCAAATATGAATTAACTTTTTTTATGAACTGGTTTTAATCTCTGTAAAATTGGCTGTCAAAAAATGGAAATTTGGTGTTGAACTTTTTCCTTTTTGCTCTCCTTTGTTGACCTGGTACCAAGTCTCATTATTAACTTGTCTGATATCATCTCTAATGAAGTACAGGTTAATTTGTTTAACTGAGGTTTTATCTGAATTCTTTTTCATTGTGTTATTCAATACTTTTTTAAGTATTGACATTGTGTTTCGACCTTAATTAATGTTTGCTTTTAATTGAATTTTATGTTTGTCTTGTCCAGTTCTCGCATTAATGGCTAGTTTCATCGGCACTCTAATCCGGCATTCTTTTCACTTTGTTGTTTGTTAAACGATATGAGAAGTATGAATTTTTCTATTTCTTCCTGATTTTGTAGACAATTAAATCAGAACGTAGATGAGCGGGGTCGGAACATTATGTGCAAACTTACATTACCGAACCTCTTTGTTTTGATTCTTAAAAACAACTTGAAAAACACTTAAAAAATCTTTTTTATGAGAAGTACAAAAAAAATATTTAATTTCAAAATGCGTTACCAAATAATTTAAAATCATTTAGGTCGTTACAGAATCTTGTCACCTGACAGATATATTTGTTTTTGAAAATGCATGAGCACTCTTCCAACGTCCAAGCATGGTGGAATGGAAGAAAAAAATTAAAAAGATATCCACCTCATTTTTTAAGGCTTTATATCATAAAGTGTTGGTAAAATGTTTCTTCAACTGATCTCTCCATATTTAGTCAAATTTGGTCAATCGATATATTGATCATATAAAAAATTGTGAATAACTTCAATGAAAAATCCATCATGCGGATATAAATCTTGATGAGGATCTTTTGTTGTTTAGCAAAGACTGAATTTGTGCAGGCACGTCGTTTATTTTGGCACCAAAATTGAGAGCTTAATCGAAAATCTCCATACTTTGTGCTTAAGTTGACTCCAAATTCTCAATTCAGCTGTTGGAAAGCATATTTGTAGAATACCTAAAACAGACCTTTTATTCAAGTTTGCTGTTTTCAAGAGGTATGAAGTTCGGCTCTTTGAGCGGCTATTTTTATAGAGGCAAGAGTGCCACCTGCTATTTTGTTTTTTCTCTTATTGTATGCCTCCAGGTTCTTCTATTTGAACTTATTAAAGAAAGGAAAGGGTATAAAAATAAAATCGAGTTTAGTGGGTTTAAATTGCGTGTTTTGCAAAGTTCATAGTTCAAGGATTTGCAAAATTTTCCATACCTTCGGCGACCTTGCACTGAGCACTTTTAATTGTGTATACTGAACGTGCTCTATCACAGGCGACCTTTCCCACACTTCATAAAAATCTCAATTTGAAATAATTCTTAAATAATTCTTAAAATAAATCTTTTCTCACTTTTTCACAAAAAAAAACCAATTTTTTTATCAATTTTGTAAATGATATTGTTTAAACATCTATTTGTTTTTTTTGCAGAGGCAAAAATAGAACAAATAAAAAATTTAAACCTTTAGAACTGCCTAAACACTGGATTTTTTCTCTCTGTTCACTTCCAAAGTTTTATTACCATTGGCAAGCTCTTAAGACAATTTTTGCGGGTCGTGTTTTATGAGAACTTTATCCAGAAATAATTTTTGAGAACGTATAAATTTGATTGCACCAACTGTCTATCTTCTTTTCAAACAAATTTCAGTGACAATTTATCAAAATTGGGATTTCAAAACAAAAAATTGTCCTTTATAAAAAGAAATAAGGCCCAGTGAATATATTTAAATTGTCTAAAGTTTCTTTTTGTCATACTTCAGTGGTACTCTTTGCTTCTGTTTTAAACAATAACAATCTTTAGTCAAAGCATTTTAAAAACTGTTTGTTCAGACAACAATAGTTTACGATTGAGGCTGTATTTTATGTTTTCAGCGTTGCCAATTTCATGAACAGAAACAGTTGATAGTGGACAAAATAATATGAACGAAACCAAAACAATTTATAAGAAAGACAGTTTTCCCTAAAGTCTAGCATAATCGCATAGTTTTACATCTGTTCCAAAGAAATTTTCTATAGGTATACACGTAGGGCATCATTATTCCATAGTTTTTAGGAGAAAATCCTGTTGCTGTCATTTTCTCCTTTGACCTCTGACAATTGTTTACGCTGTTTTTAGAATTTTATACCTTCAAAAAGAACATAACGACGGTATGGCAGGCTGGTATGGAACGCCGCTACTGCGGTTATTTTATAATGTAACATTTATTATATCCTATTTCCCCCCAAATTATATTTCCATATTTAATGCAGCGCTGCTAATATGAGTAATATGAGTAATCCTTGCTACTCCCAATTTGTAGCGTTGTACGTACGTACTTTTATACTGCCTTTTTCAATCATTCGCTCAGATTAAACCTCCACGTACGAGTTAATGTGTAAACCTGAAATATTATGTCCACTTTTGCTACACATCTATCTTCGAGTAAATTCATCTTATTAAACACAAACATTTTTTAAACAAGCATTGGAACTACGACATAATAAGATAAGAATCCTAGTGTAACAAAAATTCAAAAGAACTAAAAACTAATTAGCACCAAACCGGCTAAAACAACTGGTGCGACCAGTGAGGCACTGATAAAAACGCTTTGTACGACGATTCGGAATTTCAAAACTTAAATTTCAAACAAAACTATAATTCAAATGAGCAAGTTTTATACGATTAAAACTTGTCTCTGGTGATATAATCACCACAAAACACAAGTTGTGTATCAACACAACTAAAAACAACAAAGTGCAACTTTTGGTACGGATATGATCCGTTGTTACAAAAAGCAACAAAATAATCGAAAGGCACAAAATTTTTTGCTGAAAATTTAGGTAGATAAGATTGTACTGATATTGTATTCCTGGACAAAAGAGGAATTCGTCTGAGACGAATTCACCAAAGATCCCAGAACACAGTCACTAATTTTTCAGCTTACTATTAAAAAATAATTAATTTCTGTGTTGTCTCTCCTGCCTAATTTCAATTTCACCTTAAAACTTAACAAGCTTTTAATCTGTTCCTTTAAATTTTCAATCTAAGCCCTTAACTTAATAAAGATCCGTGTTCTCTCGAAGCCTATGTCTAGTTTAACACATCTGTCTAAACTTTATTTACTGTTTGACTTAAACCTAACTAACTATAAACATTTAAACGCAATTTATTCCTTTCATTCGAAGTTTTAAACTAGTTGAACGTTGTAGTAACTTGCTTGTAGCTTTTATCCATGCCCTATATCTTACTTTAAACTGTTTTAACATCACTTTAAACTACACTTGGGTTTGCCTGTTCTTTCGAAGTCCTGAATTAGATGATCAAGACTCGCCTGGCTTAACTCCTAATTATTTCCCTGTGTTGACGAAAGTTCTTTTTTAGTCTTAGACTGGTTGAACAAGTAGACAGTTTCCATTGAATAATCTTTAATTATTGATTATACCTATAATTCCTCTTCAATTGTATAAAGACCACAACTCTGTCACTCTTGACATGGCACAATAGGTGGCGTATCCAGAAATTGCTCTGGAGAAATTAACTGGGCTGGATTCGAGCGCAGACGCTCAAGCCTTTATTGATCTCATAGAGAGGAAGATCGTTTTCATTCTAGGTCTTAGACCAGACGACGCAGATGAGCAGGAATTGTTTGACCAAAGGCGAAAACAGCTTTTTGGGTCCAGTGCTGCGTGGTCCCGCTCAAGATTGGTTTGGAGCTCTAAACGCAGCAATTGCGTGGAACGATCTAAGAACACAATTCATAGACCACTTCACAGATGGTAAAAACAAGTATCTCCAACAATTTGAAGCTGAATCTCTCAAAAGACAAGATAATGAGCCCATTAAGGGATTCATATACAGAGTGACACGTGTAGTAGATAAGGGCTGGTCGGATCTTGAAGCTGACGAGCGCGCTCAGAAATACAAAGATTTCTGTTTGCGGGGACTTGTTCCAGCTGCTCTTAAGCAAAATGCATACCGTCACGTAGTTCCGACGTATCCTGGCAAGCTAAAAGGTCATAAATAAAGACCTCAGCTATAGCGTGAGCATTAGTATCACTGGAGTCCAAAGTGGAAAATCTGATTGACGGTTAGCTAACGTTGAGGATCAACTTAAAAAGATGACCAAGTTATTGCAAACAAACAAACAAAACGCCACTTATAACCCAAATTAGCCTCGAATGAGACAAAATAACACCAGGTTCTGCAAACATAGCAAAGAGAATAACCACACAATTAAATACTGTGATAAACTTAAAAATAAAAAATCACGAGCGTAGCTGACGATCTCCTCAGTATTCAGAAAAGTACTCTGACAATATCCTAGCAGACTGCCACGAGACCGAGCATCAAGCAATGACTACCAAAGCTCAGTTAGATCCAGAAATTCTTCATTTTCCCGTGTCACAAAACACTAATTACCACGATCGCGACAGAGGAAGATACTCAAATGAATTCAGAAGAAAGCAAAACGATTATGATAATCGTGGATACTCTGGTAGTAATCACAGATCTGACAACCGAGAAGATTTGCGACAAAGCCCCTATCCGAGAAATCAGTGAGAATCTCGATCTCGTAGAAGATATTGACAAGATTCTCGACATAGGTCACCGCAACAATACGACCGGTCACAACGGTCCAGTACTTTGAACAACAAGACGAAATAAATGCAATGTTCGATTACATCAAAACTAAATCCCCGTTAAACCATTCAAACAAAGCTGAAAAAGCCATTAGTTTTTCAAAAAGTCAACATTAACTTCTTCCAAAAGTCAACATGATCTAGTGCAATTTGATTTGCGAGATAAAGAAAAAAAATTACGCATAGAAGCCCAGTTTCTGGTAGATACTGGCGCTGCAAACTGCTCTTTGATAAACTACCCTACTTACAACGAACTTGCAAAACTTCAAAACCTAAAACCTGTTAAAACGGCTGTAAGTACCTGTGGTATAAATGGGGACAAATTAGACATCATCGGTTTTGATTATAGCATCTCTTCATTTCGATATTGAGGGAAAATACCCAATTCGCCATAAAGTTTGGATCTTTGGCCCAGGATCACGAGTATAACATATTGAGAATTGATTTCCTTTCCCATTTCGAGGAGTCGCTCAAGTTCTCCGATCTTGCACTTTCCTTGAAAGCCTATCCCGGACAGTGGGTGGCGTTGAGCCCAAAAAGTGACAAGAAGTTTCCCTTCGTCAGTGAAAATAGACTGTTTGGTTTTTCGGAAAACATAACGATTGCACCAAACTCAACGAGAGTTGTCTCCATTTACCCTCAAGAGTCTCCTAAGGTGTTCTCTCCAGGAACCATGTGCATATTACACACGAGTTTTCGAGATGCCGGAGTCTACACTTTCAATGTTTACTGTAGATCGCCAGAGAGTCAGATACCTATAATGTTAAACAGTCCAAAATCATACAAAATAACTCTACCGACTGAGAATCTTGGGTATACTGTGCTGAATATAGATCGCAATCAGAACAATTCAACAGTTTATTCAATCACTAACAACACTGCTTTCGTCGACGAACTCAGAAACAATTATCCTCAATTTGAGGAACATTTTGAAGTGAGCATGGTCTCACAAACTGTCTATGACGACAAAGAATTGGAGATGTTCGGTTGTGAACAGACCGAATTGGAAACTGATTTCTCTGCCGAGTCCAAATCTCTCAGACCACAGGCCGAAATCAATAATCCAGTCCATCGAACAAAACTGTAGTGAAACCGAACTAACAGACGATGAGCTCCATCTCCTCTTCCGGATTTTGATGAGCTATCAAGATGTATATTCGCATCATAAGTATGATGTCGGGAAAATTCAGCAGAAGTTTCATGCTAAGCTAAAGGAGAACTCAGAACTGGAGAAGCAAAGAGCTTCGAGAGTCCTTTTGCACTATCAAAGCAAATTGGAAGCACTACTGGAAGAACTCCAGAGAGCTGACATCATTCGTGAAATGGGAGATGACATCGATATGGGTTCCATGTTTATTAATCCTATCATCATTTTACCGAAAGGTGATACTATCAAACTTGTAATTGATGCTCGGCTCTTGAATTCAATCACGGATTTGTCATCCTATTCTTGGCCACTGGAACTTTTGAATCTTCTGTTAACAAGGATTAACGGCAAGTACTTCGCTACTAGTGACCTTCTATCCACAAATAATCAAGCCCCCTCTGACCAATGAAACCCAAAAGCTTGCGAGCTTTGTCATTTGATCTAAACAGTTCACTTTCAAGCGTGGCTTCTTTGTTCTCTGCGGCCTGCCATAATTCTTTAGTCGAATCATGACGATACAGTTCGCTCCGTTAATCAAACGCAAGAAAGCGGTAACCTAAATTGAAGATACGTTAATGCAAGTTGACACTAAGTCGTAAATGATGGACATCATTTAAGAGTATCATCGTCTACTTAGGGCATCAGAACTGAAAGCGGCACCTAAGAAAACAAAGTTCTTTCTCAGAAAAGTTCAATTACTAGGGCACGTTGGTTCACAGGGTGGTATTCAACCAGTTGCGAAGAAAGTAGCTGCCCTCAAAGCGTTGAAGTCTCCAGAGACCAAAAGAGATGTTATGCGTGTGTTAGGTTTTCTAGGATTCTACAGTAATTATATTAAAATTTTCAAATTTGCATGTAGACTCAAATCCCTTCCATGAACTATTACGAGAAAATGTACCATTGGAGTTTATGGCATTCATGAAACCTTATTCAACGATTTGAAAGACAGAATAAGTGAGGATACAATTCTTGCTATCCCCAGTGAACGTTATCCTTCCACATCCATATAGACACCTCGAGTGTTGGAACATGATGAGTCCTAAATCAAGAGTACCCAGAAGGAAAAAAAATTGTGTCGTTCGATTTAAGAATATTTAACAATTCGAAGCAAAAGATGTCCACAATTGACCGAGAACTCTGTGGAATAGTCTCTGCCTTACAAGCTTATGAATAATTGATTATCGGCTCCCCATTTCCCATTTATATCTACTGAGATAACCAATCTTGTATCTTTGGGCAAGGCATGGAAGACTATCGCATCGGTTTTTCCGTTATAAGTTAATCATAACTCTTTTCCAGAATTCTCCCGGAGGTTTCTGAGCTTAGCCATTGAACCAGATACGAATCTCGTGGTGCATCAAGAACCAAAAATCTCTTTGCCCCGAAGTTTATTCCTGGTTGTTTTTGCCCTTGCACATAGTCACCTCTTAGGTGGTCATATGGGTGTAGAAAAGACTATTCCAACTTTGAAACGATACTTCTACTGGCCTGGAATGCAAAAATAGGTCCAAACACTTGTTAACGATTGCCTTATTTGTCAGAAAAACAAGCACAAACCCAGTCAACAAAACCAAGCAGCCCTTGAAATTTGGAACGATGACATCCCATTCCCGATGCACATGGTGCATATAGGTCACAAAGGTCATGTCAGCCCTTCCAGCAAAGGCAAAAAGCATTGACTTGTTGTTGTGGATGCATTCTCCCGCTTCATTCAAGTTTATGCGGTTAAATCAACCTCAGCATCAGATGATATCAAAGCCCTTGAAAAGTTCACTACAACATTTGGAACACCACAAAAGTTGGTATACGACCGAATTACTGCCTTCATGAATCACGACTTCACACATTGGTTAACAGAATTGGGAATAACACATGCACCCAGAACAGCCTACTAGCCCAGGACCAATGGCAAGGTAGAAATTCAAAACAAGCATCTTGGTCGATACTTCAGACAATTTATCTCTGACCTGGGGACATTTTGGTCCGAACTGATAGGTAATTTTGCGTTTGCCCAAAATACATTCGTTAATTACGGAACGAGTCAAACTCCGTACGAGATTGTCTTCTGTCAAAAACCACAGAACCCATTGTCACTGAAGTTGGGACATACTAGAAACCTATACCTAAATTCTTCGGCTCAATTTTGTGAAGGTTGCCTTCCCACCAGCATTCTGAAACCTTCACGAAAAACAGTGCAGTGAATCCACTCCTACTTCAACCATTATCTTCAAATTTAACTCACCGTGAAAAAAATTTCAAAAACACCTACGCAAACGCATATTCCACCTCAATAAACACACAAGACCGATCACATTTCTACAGAAAGACACAAGTTAGGTCAACCCCTTCGAGTAGGACAAAAGATTTTTCTTGAGAACCACACAGTAGATATATCAAAGAGTCAGAAATTTAATGCTCTACGCATGGGGCCTTTCACTGTAACTAAATCAATCACTAACGATTACAACGAAATCCTATTGGATGAAGATACTTTGGTGAAGAAAGTGGTCCATTGGAATCAACTGATTGAATGTTACCCAAAAAAGGAAACCCTGCCTGAGTTGTTTTCAAATTACTTCCCTTTAGATGATGAGTCTAAAACATTTTATCAAAACTTCAGCGCCGAAAAAGACAGAAAGCTGAATAAAATTTTAACCAAATGGCTCCTTCAAAACACTTGACCCATGGAAATACCACCAACAATTCTTGCACCTAGGACACAAAATGAACATCTGGGGTTAGACAACTCACTTACTGAGAAAAGTAAGTTGAATCCTGAGACACACACGGTTCAGAGACCAATCGGTTCTCATCAAGATCCAGGTGAACGATCAGCTGCTACTAGAAATACAAGTCAGTCACCAGATTGCACTCGTAGTAGATCACTTGGCCGAGTCCTTCGTATCATAGCGCGACATAATTATCATTATTAAAAAACAAAAAATTCCAAAGAGTGCGGGAAAACTGAACCAATGAGGTTCCGTCTCACTCGTTGACGTCATTCGGATTGTAAATACACACACTCAAAAACACTTCCTCAGTCCAATATTTCATCTTGCCAAAATGAACTGTTCTCTAAAAACAAAATTCTATTTCTTACCTATTACTTTTTTACTTACTCTGTTTTCTACACTCAATACTTTAACTAAAACGCAAATTCAACAGCAAGGCAAAAAGGACAATGTGTCCGAGTCATTAAAGTTTGTTCAATATGATTGCAAACGAATGCGCAAAAATCGCATGTACTCAACTAATCAAGTAGCTCGTTGCACAATTTCACCTTAACAAGTCAAAGTAGCTGACGCTTAAGTTCATGTATATCAGCGTTTATTCCGCACCTCAATAGATGCGACCATGTGCAGAATAATGATTCAACCACTCAGATTTTACTGCGGCTTTCGCACTCATCCATTGTACATAAACAATCATCAATTACCACTGACTATGTGTTGTGTGCGGATGATTGTAGACAGTCAAAAGCTACAAAAGAAGTCAATATCGTCTACTGGGATAAAACTTTCACGAAACTTTCGCTAGTATCGATTATGATGTCGAAACCCAGCCATGGGGAAATGCCGGAACAAAACGCGAAAACAAAGATGAATGCGATCACTCTGGTGAGCTAAAGCACCTAAGCATCATAACTTATTAGCAAAACATCAATTTGTCCGTAGATTTCCAAACCTTTGAAGTCAGAAACCCATTCAGCCATGAAACTGCCATGTACCCTAAATGAAGAAGGTTGCTTCACTACAACATTAGATCTACATGCTTATGTCTGGGACGCTCCAGAAAGCTGTGTGGTCACTCAATTGTTCTCCCAACCTGCTCGAATAATGAAGCATACCCCAAATTTCCCAAGCACTATATACTTCTTGGTTAGTGACAGTACTGAGCACAATGATAGCTCAAATACTATCAAGTTTCATATCAGAATCAAGGTGTTTAACCAAAAGGAAATTCAGAAAAACTTTACTGAACAAACTTCGCGAACCTCTTCGTCACATATGACAACGGTTTCAATTTGGATTCTGGGCACCGCGGGAAACCTACGAGTTTTTCATGCGGCTCTTACAGACTTTCTATTGAATCACAACAGAATCTCGAGTATTCAAGTTTAAACTATGGATGTCATCCGAACGGCACATGATATGGTGAAACTCCGTGGCAACAATTTGGTGCAGATAAAATTGACTATGAGCTGCATCTTCAGGCCCAATTAAATTTTTTATTGTTTTATAACGCTAAGCGGCTTCGCCACTCTGAGCTTACTCTCTTATGTAATGACTGTAAATTGGAGAGGACACAATTTTTAATTATTTTTGTGTAAGCTCTTCAGAAAGCTCGTTCAGCTGGTTACGTGCTCACTGGAGGTCATTTCATGTTTCTTGACACTGATGGTAGCGTTGCTTGGCTGTATCAATGCCTGAAAGTTTTTTCACCTCTGAAAATTCTTGATATATTCTATGATCGCTTCCCAATTAAGTAAGAAAAGAAAACTCACTTTATTGACCCAATTAACGGAATCACATGTCAAGGAACATATGGGAATTTGTTTCAACTGGATCTTGACGTAGCTACCTGTTGGTACCGGAACCAGCAAATGCACCTTTAATGTTTTCGCCAATGGAGATTGGTTATATTATTGAACCAGTAGAAAACGACCTACAACGGTCAGGTCTCTACTCACCTGCCCAAATAAAAGACTTTGGGACAATGTCATCCAGAATTCCGCTTCTGACAACATTCTTAAAAATTTAACAAGACGAATACTAAGAAATGGGAACAACGTCCGAAGCATGGAATTCGGAAAACTAGACCAGGCGCTTAGTTTAAATTATAGAAAGTATTTTGACTCATTCGTTTCACCTAACTATTTAACGCAGTAGTTCAAGTCAGCCTTTGTATCTGTTGCATATGATCTAGAAAAACTTGGTATTTGGTTTGCAGCTTTCCTTTTTTCAAACTTATAACGGAAATTGTTGTGTTCTTTAAAGCTTTTGAGGTTTACAGACTAACGGGAGCAACAGTTAGCTTCATCAAAATCCTGCTCGGAGTAGTTTCAATTTGTTTGTTCTGTCCATTTTCGCTTCCATGTTCAATCGCCATGGTGCAAAAGATTACGAAAACAAAGGAGGTTTTCTGCCCGTAAGCAGACCGCTAAATTCCAAAGAACGTCAGGATAAGTATGCGGAAGCAATGGAGGTAAAAATTATCCTACCATTCAAAATTAAAAGGGTGCAAGTGCACCCTTAGCACCGCCTTAAATCTCAAAATTCCAACAAACGATTTTTGAAGTGCATGTAAACTACTATAAAATTTATAGGTTGATATTCTAAAATGGTATACGAAGACTGCTAGGATTTAGTGCGAACTAAGATGTAAATTTGGAGAAGTTCCAATTCGTGAGTTTTGTGTTTAATAAGATTATTTAACGGTTCCTTCAAAAAATTACCATGTTTTCTCTAAATGTCAATACGGATTTTGACATTGACGACTTCTTTCCAATTCCTGATTTTGTCACGCCAGATGAATTTAGCATTGATATCCTTGAAATAAATTCAATCCCCAGCATCTTAGTTATTGCGACTTGCGATTCTGCTAGCACATCTAAAGCCTCCGAACTTCAAGGCTCAAGCACTGATGTAAACAAAAACTTGACTTCCCCAGTGCACTATTTCTTCAACGCGCTTCCTGGGGACATGGATCCCTCACATTCTCCCATAGGAACGCAGCCACAGGACATGGATCCTCCTATAGCACCATCAGCTTCAGCACGTTAATCCGACCCAGTAACAAATCAGGACAAGGTACCTGCAAATCCCGGTCAAGTGACAAATCAGGACAAGGTTCCCGTTAATACAAATAGAGGTCAATATTGGAGACCCCTGTTTCAGTCATTCCCACCAACTTTTCCAAGTGGACAGCAAGTGCCAAAGAAACAAAGTCGAAGAAACGAAATATTTGCGACAGTCTCCCAAAAGAGGCCAGAGAGTTTCCCAACAAAAAATCGAGACTTGAGATACAAAAAGAACGAGATTAACATCTAAACTTTTTTAATCTTCAATTTGTTGAGTTCTTTCAGTATTCCCTGAAACCAGAGGCCAAAATCTGGCAAAAGACTGCTGATAGAGATTACGAGAACAGAACTTTAAATACGATGCGCCATATCTTACCATCAAATTCGATTGGAAAATTTGAATTAGAAAGGAAAACCTTCAACTACTGCCTGAAATTAATTCTTGTCAAAGAAAAATGAGAAACGCATCAACGCAAACCTACACCGTGCATTTCAACTCGCTCAAAATTTATCTAAAAGTACCTTACCAGTGTTTAACCGCTTTCACAAATGGATACAACTTGGAATGGCTCTGGCCAAACGTAAAGTCAACACCCCTACGAAATCTGCAGTCGTGTAACACTAGCTCAACTGCATTCCCTCCAAATCCTATAAAATTATCTATGGCATTTTCAATGCAACAAAACAATGAGGACATTATGCAGAAGAAAATTGACAGCTTACAGAAAGCCCTCGACTGAGCACAGCATAACTGGAACGAATCGGAATTCAGGTATAACTTATACATCCAAAACTGTGTGCTTGCGGACAAACAATTGCAAGAAAAGAATCTTGAGCTGGTAAAACTTAAACGTGAAAATGAGTCTCTAAAAGCACAATTAAACATTGTTAAAGCAAAACCAAGCTTCGAGGCCGTATATCTTCAGTGTTACAACAAAATGTTACAACAAAATTATTGAACTAAAATCAACCTTAGAGAAAGCTAGCAGTCAACAGATAAAATATCAACAACTGTACCGGAATGCTAACGTGAAGTCAGAAGAAAATCGTAAAATTGGCCAACATCTCAAGAATATTCAGCAAATAAGCGTTGACATCGATGTAAATGGTGTTGAAGCAATCAAATTACTTCAAAATCTGGACGACAAAAAATACAAAGAATTGTAAATATCTCTAGCAGAAATACTTGAATTGGCAACCGCGATTGATACGAAAATTTATTTTAAAAATTCCATCTTCAACGTCTACAAAGGAACTGTGAAAGAGCGTTTATCTACCATATGGTACCCAACTGGAGATGATTTCGAAAAGGATTATAACTGGGAAAATAAATATGCTAGGTTGCCCTGGCCGGTAAACCAGAAAGCAAAAAGGCAAAGCCAGCAATAATAACTCATCGTTAACTCTAGGCGTAATGTTTGTATCTTTTCTTGCTAAACAAATTAATACTTGTACTTGTCCTTATATTCCTGATTCTGCTCCTTCATGTGCGTTTCAGCATAACATTTTGAAATGGATTATTTAGCCCGTATATTACTATACATGACATACTTTTGGTAAGTTTTTTTTATGATGCGTGGTGAGTGGTAACATTTATATCCTATTTCCCCCACATTATATTTTCATATTTAATGCAGTGCTGCTAATATGAGTAATATGAGTAATCCTTGTTACTCCCACTTTTGTAGCGTTGTACGGACGTACTTTTATACTGCCTTTTTCAATCATTCGCTCAGATTAAAAACACAACTTACTGTGTAAACCTGATATATTCTTTCCACTTTTGCTACATATTTATCTTCAAGTAGATTCATCTTATTAAACACAAACATTTTTAAAACAAGAAAGGGAACTTAGACATAACAAGATAGGAATCTCAGTCTAACAATAAATCAAAAGAGCTAAAAACTAATCACAACCGAACCGGCTAGTACAATAATTATAATGCTAAGTTTTATCTCTTAAAAACGTTTCACATCAAATAGTTTGCTATCCGGTCTTTGAAAATCAGCATCTGTTTCTTCAATTTCCCGACAGGGACAAAAAACACTCCAAGAACGCTGCCATGTTTTTATCTATAATTGATCCCATCTTTTAAAGGATGAAGTGCTTAAAAGAGCTAATAACTCGTTTTAACCAAGGTTAGCTTCCACTAAAGCTGTATGCTTAAGAACGTATGCTTAAAAATCCTGACGAAATATTTCAGAAACAGTAAAACTTGTTTGGTCTAATAAAAGAAATCCCACTCAAAAATTTTTTTAAATCTTATTTTGCCTCGTCTTGTTGCGTTTAAAAGGTTTAAATCTATCCCGAAGAAATCTTTATTCGTTCTATGATTTTTTGGCTTCATGCTTAGAACATATAAAAAACAATTGGCTAAACGTCAGCAAACAAGGAACTGCACGGCTTATACAAAGGTTATGTCATATTATTTTTTAGTCAAACGTCATTAACAGCAGATTTTCTGTTTGTACAAGTTTAAAATTTTTAACAAATTTTTCTGAAAAACTTATTAAATTATACATATTTTTACAAAAAATTTATACCGCGCTTGACAGATCTTACACAACAAGGTTTTTTTGATATGATGGAACAAGGGAAATAACGTCTATTTCAGAAACAGTAAAATTGTTTGGTCTAAAAAAAGAAATCCCACTCAAATTTTTTTTAAATCTCATTTTGCCTCGTCTTGTTGCGTTTAAAAGGTTTAAATCTATCCCGATGAAATCTTTATTCGTTCTATGATTTTTTGGCTTCATGCTTGGAACATATAAAAAACAATTGGCTAAACGTCAGCAAACAAGGAACTGCACGGCTTATATAAAGGTTATGTCATATTATTTTTTAGTCAAACGTCATTAACAGCAGATTTTCTGTTTGTACAAGTTTAAAATTTTTAACAAATTTTTCTGAAAAACTTATTAAATTATACATATTTTTACAAAAAATTTATACCGCGCTTGACAGATCTTACACAACAAGGTTTTTTTGATGTGATGGAACAAGGGAAATAACGTCTAAACGAAAATCTTTCCTGAGAAAAATTCTGACCCCCTACAATTAATCGTCCTCTTATTAAACTAATTTTAAACCTCTAAATGAAAAAAATTCATCGGGTTTTATTTGAAAGAAACAATTTATCGTGTAAGACCCAATATATAGAACGTATTGTGCGTTAGAGGTGGATTAACCTTCTTCAGAGTCAAAGCCTCGAAAGACTTCTTCCTGAAACATTCAGCAATACATCACGAGGGACTGAATTGACACTTACACAAATTGTTCCTCTGTAAATCTAGCTCATAATCTGCACTATAATGCAAGTGTTGAAAACTCAAGTAACTCGTTGTTGGTGCCAATTGTGAAAACGAGTCAAATTGTGCTAAAGATGGTTATCATTTTTCTATATGCTCAAAGCTCACTTCAAGGTCTATATTGGATCAAAAAAATAGTATCAGTTCTGTGGGTTCTGTTTTCTACAATTAAGCCTCGTCTGCCCTCGACGGCCACGCTAAAAATTTTAGTTTAAATATTTTTGTCTTATCATGTCATTTAGATCTCACGGGATACAAATACTGAAAACTGTAAAATAGAAATCCTTCCAAATTTTTGTTAATTGAAATCTGACATGAAATCTTCAAACAAGTATTTTTTACAAGCTCTCGCTTGATGACGTGCACACAAAGAAACTACTGATCAACAAGGGTTTACACGTTAGCATTTCTTTGAAAGAGCACTTGGCTAATGTAACTCTAGATTGGGAATTCAGCTAATAAAAGCTAATTCCAGGAATAATCCTCAAAATTTCAGATGTAGTGTTAGAGCAGCTGGAAATGAACGCACAATTAATCTGGTATACAGAACAAACATTTAATTACATTAATTACCAGCACTACTACTACGCGCTAAATAAATTATCCCGCATTTAGACTAATAACGTTATTACCACTTTACGTTTCGAAAGATACCCTCGTCTCAATATAGGCCCGGATTACCAGGACATGAATTAGGAGGGCATATATGCGTCCTTCAACGCAGACGGCACAATAATATTTTTTTTTGATGTTGCACCACATAGATGCAATGCCGAAACTTTCTCCCAAGTTCAATAAAGTAGAATCAGATTACTTCAGATGAAAGAATAATAGAAGCTCACAAAAACCCCGACAGAATCACAAATTGCAGTGGTATTTTGAGAGAGGAAAAGCAGAGTTTAAGCGTCTGTGAAATCAATATTGCATGTTTTTCGTTGGTAGTTTTTTGATGTTTTTAGTTTCAGTTTTTATTCCTTGAAAAATAAGAGTTTAATCTCGTGTCTTTCTCGGCCGCTAGGAACCCCACTATGAACGTGAGCGTGTGATTCACTCCAAATCGGCGCAGGCTAAGCTGACAACATTTTCATATTAGTGGGACGGAAAAAATATTTGTTCTTGAATACGGCTGCGGACAACAGCTATTTTTTTTCTTGATTTTTCCAAAAAAAGATTCTCTCTTGACTATAACATAAAATTTATTAAATAAAAAGTATTAGCAAACAAAGTTTGGCAATCATTTCAATCCTAAAATTGACTAATCAGCGACAAGGCACAACCGAGGCATCCAAGGATATCTAATCAACAGCTCAAACCGAGTATATCCCTTATAGTTTAAGCTTTTTTTTAATTAAATTTTTCATTCCCCTCCCCTCCAACAATTTTAAATTGAGACTTATAGCACAAACAGGTCTTATGCATACATTTCATATATTTTGTCAAGTTAGACTGGCATACATAAAGAGGTCCTTTCGTGTGTGATCTGTTAAGCCCAGCCTGTAAAAGCGTTAAGCATATGTCTCAAAAAAATTGCAAGCCGCAATCGTTTTGTTCTTAATTTTCTAGATTATTTATCAAAATTTGAGATGACCAGACTAAATATCAACCACGCTTTGTTTTCTTTTAATCTATTCCAAATAAATTCTGGTCCATTGTACATGGTCAATCAAGCACAACAAGTACAGTGAAAAGCATGAGAGGGAGAGAGAGGCGCGGGCGATCGCCGAATTGGCCGACAAGGGTTTTAGCCGATAACCAACAATTATGAATTTTGGCCGAAAATCCGACCGCACTCAATCTTTATGACTGGAGTAACTGTTGATATTTTGAGCTCTCCTATTCTTCAGCCATTTAGAATTAATCGTCGGCTATATATTTCATTGTCGGCTAAACCTCCTGTCGGCCAATGTTCCTAACACCAAGAGAGGCGGTGGCTCTCAATATACAATAGATAGACGTATGTTCATTGTTTGAAGTGGTATTAACTCGGCTTTGCAGGCTGCTGTGTTGTATCTCTCTCTTGCTTCACTCTTCAGTTCATATGATCTGTTAGTCTATCTTTGCAGCTGGTTTTAAGCGTCATTTAATACCATTAACCGTCACAAACATTTGCCATTAAGTGATATAATGTTGATGAGAATTGAGTTTGAATTACACCTGGCCGAGAAAACCCATGTGCGAATTATGCAGGCATAAAAGAATAAAAGAATAGACAGTTAAACAAAAGACAAACTTTTCACACCACTTTGCACCAAGCCCCCCCCCCCCTCCCCCCACCTCACCGCCGCAAAAAAAACAATAACTAACTAAACACAACTAAACTCTCATATTTTGTTTGTTCACAATATCACTCTCTATTGACTAGAGGACTCAAATTCAATGCTGTTAAAAGCAGTCTCAGAAAAACTTGAACAATGACAAAAATAATTTAGTTGGACCGTTACAAATAGAAAAAAAGACTTGTAAACTGGTTATTTTTGAACTGAGGCTGTTGTTTTTATGACACAAAATGGCAAACGTTTCTTTGAATCAACCAGAAGATGAGAGAGGCCTTAAATTGAAGCTGCCCAACATTTTCGAGCGAGCGGGAGGAAAGCGCAGAAAGACTTCACTACTTGACGAGAAGCATCAGTAAGTGTTCATTACGTGTCTGCTATTTGTTACTTGTGACTTTTAGTGTCCAAATTGATCGAGGGTTCGGAGCTCTGCAGTGCCCTATACCTGGAAGAAGAGTGGCGAAAGAGACATGCGTACCAGACGAGTTACCAGCGACAGTTCTCAAAAGCCAACACTTTCAGCACATCTCAATTAGGACAACCATTAAGGTATAGAGTGTCATTCTGTATACAAATTGCATGGTGGTTAACAAGGTCACATGTTTAAGCCAACCTTGTGAAAAGTTTTAGCCCATACTTGTGCTTAAACGTATTTTATGCCAATGACCACAATGATGCTCAGTTCCATGATCGCCGCTTTTCCAAAGCTTGTTTCTTTTTCACTTTTTCATTAGAAAAGGCAACAGGGTATGGCAGAATGACATTGTGAACATTTGTTTCAAGCTCTTTTTTTCAGAATACTGGGCGACAAAAAAAATTGATCAACATAGAGGCCCGGTAATGTGCGCTTGCACATAATGTTCCGACCCTGCTCATGCACATTTTTGGCTTATCTGTCGACCAAACGAAGAAGAGGTAGAAAATATTCAAATATTCAAATATGCTCAAAAATAATTGGTGTATGAATGGAAAAATCGCTTCCGGCTCAAATTAAATATTACATAATAACAAAGTATAAATAGCGTCAATTAAAACCTAAACGAAATAAACTAAAATGTACTTTAGTAGAAAAAAACATGTGACCAGTCCTTAACGACACTCGCTAACAATTTGACAAAAAAGAACAAAAACGGCAAACTAAAAATAAGTTTTGACTTCTTGAAAACGAAATACTTAAATCATGCAAACAATTAGATATCAAATGAAATCGTCAAATATGTTTATTGTCATTCATACTTCTTTTTTAATACATTAAGATTTGTCAATATCCAGAATATGTCCTTCGTCTACGAAAACAAACGACAAATACAGACGGAAAACAAAATTTCAATTTCATTTTGCAAGAAAACGGTTCAAAACAGTTATAATCAATCCAAAAAAATAAGATGTAATCAATTGCGCCATTTTGTAAACTAAGAAAGTGTTAGGTGATCTCTGGGTAATGAGACCAGGTACCAAATAGACAAAAAGAACAAAAACACAACGTTGAAAAAAACAAATGTACTTTTCGAAAAAAAATCAAATTCATAAAACATTTGCTATCTGCTGAAATCATTAGATACAGTCATTCATTTGTATGAAGGAAACCATTGAGATCTGTCGTTTTTGCAAATATGTCATACAAATACAAAAGTAACGCCAATGCAAACAAAAATCAAAACCTGAATTAAATTTTGCGATAAACCGGCGTTGAAGCAGCTAAAACAATAAGCAAAACACAAAAAACAAACTTTCAATTGTGTTTTTGTTCAACTACGACATTGTGATATGCGACCGTTAAATAAAGAGACTAGGTAACAGATTTACTCAAAAGAAATGCAAAGTGCAAAGTTTCAGGTGAAGTCTGTTTTTTATTAAAAAAAAACCTTTTTTTAAAGTCAGAAAAAAACTTCTTCTATGAACTGAAAACATTAAATAGCTTCCTTTTCTTCTCCATAAGAAGTTGCAATTTAGACCTGAAAATACTCGGAGCGTTTTTGTACGACTACAAAAAGAAACAGAAAAAGAATAAAGTTCAAAATTCCATTGAATCTACCACAAGATGGCATCGAAGCCGGCAAAACCAGATTTTTTTACTGAAATTTGGTATACTTAATTGCCTCTTCTTTCTGAGCGTCAAAAATGTTACTTCAACTGTCAATAATGTAACAAGTCAAGACAAAGAACCCCAAAGATGGGAAAATGTCCAAAAATCAAAACTTCCATTTGAAAACTTATAAAATCAGAGCTGAAAAACTATTACTTCAGACGGAAAACACGCAAGAAATGCAAGTTTTATTCAATTAGAGAGAATATGCAACCTGTCTTTTTTTGATCTCTAGTTACAATTGACCAGACATTTGTTTTTTTTGAAAAAAAATCCAAAGGTCAAAACGGCCTTAAGCTTTTGACTAAGTTAGCTATTTTAATTTTTTTTCAATTTCCTAAACTCCATGAAAAACAAGAAGAGTCCAATTCATCCAAAGAAATTTAAACGAATGTGCAAATAGGATATTGGGGATTCGAATCGTCTAAATTCAATGTTTTCGCAAGTACACTACGCGTTGCTTCCACGATAAAAAGCTGTGTTGTACACAATAGTTTGGTTCTCGAAATTGTTCTCAGACCTAAAACGTTAACCAATATAGCGAATTAGGCACTAAACTTATCATCTTGAGCCTAGCGTTAAAATAGTGAAAACGGACGGCGTCTTTAATTTTGTTTGTTTTTTTTTCAACACACTGTTGTGTTTTATTAGTTTGGCTACGAAGCGGCACAAGAAGCACTTTTTAAAAGCCTGAGGTCAAAACAAATTAGAATTTAGTCAGTTTCTTGATAACAACCGCGAAATGTTGCACTTCTATTGTCGTTTTACATCACATATTTCCTATTAAGATATTAATTTTATTTTCAGCTCACACATCGTGGAAGAACCACTACAGCCCACAGACCCTGCAATACGGTATTACTGCATGTGATTTCCATTGTTATAGACATCGCATATAAACCAGCTGCTTTAGTCCTTTTCATTTCGTTTCTGGAATTGGCATTTATTATCGAATAAATTGAAACGATAAAAAATTGATGCAATTCGAGTAAGCGTAATTTAGTTTGCTGTCTCTGCCTATGGCTAAATGGCGCTGAGGAACTCGAAGCTGTAGTGCTTAATTCTACCTCTTGAAAGGTAGTCACTTAGAACTTTGACCAGATTTACAATGCTTTGAATCCACTGATAATCCCTTCAGAGAATACTAAACTGAAGAATTCTATCCTCTCATTATCTGTCTTATGAAAGAAAAACTCACATGTCATAACTCTCAGCGTTGAATGAAAAATGGCACTTAAATGGCAAATGAACTTCTATGAATTGTTGGAGTTGGAACCCGAAAAGAATCATAATGATTGATTATGGAAATGAGCAATTTCAGAACAATTGCACATTATGTCGCAAAGAGGCTTGCGTTGTTGTTGCGACCCACTTGTGGAGGGAGGAACTATATACTCAAATGACTTTTTTGTTAAGGCCGATGGCCGATGGATATATTCATTGTAGAGAGTTATGACCGGTATCATTAGAAAACGTGTCCATTTTAGAATGGGGAATAAAATTTTTTTTATTTTTTTACAGCGAAATATCGAGATTTATAGTTTTGTGAATAGTATACGGAACTTCGTGGTTTTTATTCACATTTTCCCTAATATTTGACACAATTTTCGTCAATTTGCTAAAGTTTGTTCAATTGTTGACGAGGTTATTATTGGGTTTTTTTCATGATAGCTTGCAGGAAGCTTGCTGATTGGTTTCATCACCGCTTTAGTTGGTATTTTTGCTAAATTTTACAAAATTAAGAAAAATTTTTAATAAAGAAGATTCCAACGTTTTTTATCCCACTTCGTTCAAATATGCCGGAAGCAGTGACCCAACATCTAATGTCACAATCCTTGAACACTCCAAAAAAAAGAAAATTGAACTTTCGCTTCCTATAGGAGCCTTCTTGAGTTAAATTTTGACAATTTTTCGGAAAATTGAAATCACTAATCATACCTCATTAAATTTCGGTTTACAGAATCATTTCCGTTGCTAATTATTCTTTATTACAAACGTCTGGAATAAATAAAGTTTGTTGTTGTACGCGCTGCAAAATCAAGGCTAGGTTTGGACTAATCTTGGATTCTTGCAATCAATAATTTTTCAGATAATATTGGAGCGCGAGCTTTTTAAAATTTTTCTTTGTTTGTTTTCGGTTTGCTTACTGCTGATAGTGGTTTCAACCCAATTCTAATAATGACAGATCCTGTTTGCAAGAAAATTAGGCTTAATAAAAGTATATTCAGAGAGAAGTTTATCATTTTTATGGCTCTGGCTATGTGTTTTCGTAAACTATAATTGATTTCTTTTGTTTTGCCTTCTTTTGCTTTTTATTTTACAACCTGATGAAATCGTTTTGTCAATCGAAGATCCAAATGGGTTCTGTAAGATTTTACTTGTGAACAGTGAATGCTTTTAGTAGTTATCTGGTGCCTCTTGTGACTTTGAATATATTTGTTTTAAGAAAATGTCACTGTCGTTTTGAAATAAGGCTTTTGAGCTCATTCTCTCCATATACAACTTAGTCTCAATAAGAAATGAGAAAAACTTGTTCTAAGTAAAGTTCGAAAATTTCATTGTAGTTGTTGTTTTCTTTTTAACTAATGGTTTTTTGTCTTTCTTACTACGAAACTTCATAAATGTTCGGTGAATTTTGAACATTTGCTTATACTTGAGGTTGTTTTTTTGTTTTGTCAAAAAATCGAAAGAATGATATATTCATTTGGCATTGACAGAGTGCGCATAACATCATTTTTGAAGATTTTAGTGAGAAACTCATAATTTTAACGGCTGCTAAACTGTTCTCCGCAAAACTGGATAGATTTTTTCTGTTTTTCCTCGAATTGTGGTTGTTTTTGATGTAGTACCACATAATAGTGACAATCAATCTTGTAATTGTTTCCTTTGGATGTATAAAGGAATTCGTTTAATGATTTCAGTTTAAAACTAACGATTTTAATGACTTTCAAACAAAAGTACATTCAAAAAGAAGTGTTCAAACGAAAGTTTTTTTGAGCTTGGCATGTTTTTTCTCATTGTCGTCAACAAGTATCTTAGTCTCATTTTGGACAAGGCTTAACAACATTCTGCTGTTTTAGCCAAATTTAAACCAGCTGTTGATTATTTCTTGATTGATGTCTTCAGGGCATAGAAATGCATTTTCATAAAACTTTTTTGACCTTTCGAAACTAGTCTATTTTTGTGGGTTTTTTGTTGCAATAGATAGCTAAAATACTGCAAGCAAAATTGTTACATTTTTGCTTCAAAATTTGTAGCTTTGAATGGTTTTATATCTCTTTTATTTTTACTGACTTCATGAATGTGGTTTTCATAAATTGTTAGAGTTCTGTCCGTATTTCTTTTTTCGACGTCTGATGTTTCCGTTTTACTATCAAGAAGCATAGCTGACTTTCTGAGAAGTTGATTGTTAGTTTGTTTCTGTTATAAGTTGATGAAAATTTTCCTGTGTTGGAATATTTGACAATTTTTAGCTGGAAAATCAATTGCCTTTTGAGAATTGCCTTTTCTGTCTTATTTCTGTGATGTTTGTAGCTTGGTCTCTGTTTTGCAGGTCCTATTGACAGGCTGACTTGTAAACTATCATCTTATCTTTGTTCACGTTTTGTTTTCAACTAATGGTTTCTTGCCTTCGATGCTATCCATTTTCAATAAAAAGGTCTGATTTTCAGATATTTGACCACTTTTTGGCCGGATTGGCGTTGGAATATGCACTGTACAAGACGTTTGAAATGGTCGATGAATAACCTGTGGTTAGAACGTTTGCGATATCGTTCAATTGTTAAATTTAATTAATTTTCTTTTGATTTTTGCAGTTCTTTTTTTAATTCTCTGACATTTTATGGAGAATGACAGGTCTTAGTAACTTCTTACGAGCTATATTTTCCCATTTTTATTGAGTTGAGTTGATACGTATGTGTTGTGATCAACTTGAAATTGGTTTTTTTTAAAATTCGAAACGTATTTTTGCTCTTTTTTTGCTCTTCTTTGTCGACCTGTCCTGTTACCGAGTTTTATTATGGACAGGTGTCTTATGGACATATCTTATCTAATGAAGTACAAATTAAACTGTTCAATTCCGTTTTTATCCTATTCCATGTGCAACTGTTATTAGGTGGTTTTAACAAATAAATCAAAACGTGGATGAGCGGCGTTGGAGCATTATGAGCAATCGCTCATTATCGAGCCTCTTTCTTTGAATTTTTAAACTAAACGAATTGTCTTGTTTGAATCCAGACCTGTTATTGTTCCTAATGGTAATTTTATTTTAGATGTTTTTTTCTCATTTTTTTAGATGTCGATTTCAGCTCGGTTCGCACATGTAAAAGTGCAAATACCTTTGGTATTTAATTAAGTTTTTTTTTAGAAATATTGACTTTAAGCACCAGTACAATATTTTTCATGTTGCTTGAATGAATAGGGTAGCTTCTACGTTTGGGATGTTTCCACTTTACAAGTTCGACTTCGTGACTTTCAAAATGTGACAAAGTTTTGAATTATGTCAAATACTTGCAATTCATTTTTACAACAGGTAGGAAAGGAAAATTTTAATTAATGTTAGAAAAAATAAAAACAGAAGTTATTAAATAAGATTTTTTAGCATGCTTTTTTTTTATTTCTACCGTTCTTTGGAATTATACGGCGTCTTTTCTTTTCTTTTTTCTCCGTTATCCCCTATTTATCTGCCTCCAAATTTACATTGACCATCAACCACTGTGTAGTTTTATTTAATCGCAAGAAAATTTGGATGATAATGCATAGTTCTGTCATAATGCTTGCAAGGTGCTTGCAAAACATTAAGTAATTTTAGAATAATCTCGTTTAGTTTGAATGAACTTGCGAGATTCTTTCATGGTTTCAATTCAATCGCCATCAGAGCAACAATTATGCTTGCTTCAGTGACAGAGTGAAGTGCCCCAAGGAGAAAATGGCAATTGAACCCAAACACAGGAAAGCCTTAAGAAGCTCTCGCTTGCTTCCTAGGGTGCCCACCCAGCCTGTTTCCAGGTACGGTGAGGAATTCTACGAGAAGGGGTTTCAGAAGGTGCAGCCAATCAGATCTGCTTCTGGATCTGGGCAGAGAAGAAACAACCCACAAACAAAATTAGTAAGCTATCCTTTCCCAAGTCGGGGTCATAGTGAAAATCACGTATGAAAAATTTCAATCCAGGCCTATTTTATGAAAATACCCAGGCACGCTTAAATCAGCAAATGATCCAGACTTTAACTCGTTCACAAATTGAGCGTTCATAAGCGCCTCTAAAAGTGCGTATGAAAAAAAATACGGTTGATATCAAACGCCAACCAGCTCCGTGCCAACCAGTGTTTAATATTTACACAATTTATTTTTCATGTTAACTGAACAAGTTTTTATTTCTGCCCTCTCGCCGAAATTTGCATTATTATTTTCTATGAATGGCTGTTGCGTTCGGCTGTGTAAATGTAATGTCCAGGAATGCGTTTTAGAAATTCACCACTCACAAAAATGTCCAATGCCTTTGATCAAATTTGAGCAGCAAAAGTTTGAAGTTTTGAAGTCGTTTTAATTAGGTCGCTGCGTGTCTCAATTCGCTCTCAGAAACAATTCATTTGTTTTAGTTAAAAAACTTTGATCGACAATAGTTTTGATCATGAATAAATTATTGCATACGATCAATTATAAATATAAAGCATGATCTGAGACCATACTTCACGTGTAGTAAAGAAAGTAATGAAGTCAAACGGTTCTTTTTGATAACTTCAATGGTTTAATGATGATCGAAGCCATATGTAATATAATTGCGCTTTTGTTGAAAGCATGCTGAATTTATTCAAAGTGTTCTACGCTGCTCAAAAGAAACTATGTTTTGAACTCAAAATACAAAAGAAAAAGTACAGAAGTTTTTACGTTTTAATGTGAGTATTCATAGTTGATTTTAATATACAAATGGACTTTGGTTATCGGCAGACTTGCAATGATTGGTTGTTTCGACAAAAATGCAAGGTAAAGTTTCAATATTTTTTGACCTTTTGGTAGTTGTGGGAGAGAGGGTGAGTTATTCTACCGCCGTGTTAAACCCACTGTTCCGTGTCATGATAAAAAACTTTCCACATCAAAAGAATGTGAAACCCAGTCATATTTTGGAGTATTTGTTTTGGAAATTTTTTGTTATATGCGCCACAAGCTTTGGTAGGCAAGGTACCACAAAGAGACCCATATGACCACTTTTACTTTTCAGTCAACACGTAACTAGACCTATTTTGTTTTTATATCTGGCTTCGTATACGAATAACTCGTCGTGGCCCCAGAATCGTTCTTAACATTCCCAAAATCAAGTTTTGTGGCATCGTTAGTTTTTCAAACTCTAGAGGAAAAAACCCCAGCTAATGCTCTTCCAGAAGCACTGGCTACTTTACATCATAATCTATATTATTTTCAGGTTTTTCAGAATTGTACTCCATTCAAAGTCACTCCTACGAAAGATGCTCAATTGAAAACGCGGTGTAGTTATATGTATCACAAAAATACGCCCAAAAACATCCAAAAAGAAAGTTTCCTATTCCAAATAACTTGAATTGGCACAAATTTGAACATAAAACGTTGAAATTTTTCGCCAAGGCCAATTATGTTCAGACAATCATGGAATTCGATTTAGAATAGGTTTTTGTGAAACTTAGTTCGCCAATTTTTGGTGCATATTTTATTTAGCATTAATTATCACCTACCTTTGTTTTAGGATTTTATGAGCTGGAAACATGCAAAGCAAAGGAACAAGAATGCGGAGGTATCCTATGACGTCACAGCTAGAACAGTGCCAAGTGTGCATGACATAGTGGTGTACAGGGCTACTAGTGGTGCTCAGTCTGCACGACAACCAAGTAAACGAGACGAATACCAAAGTGGGAAGACAGACAGTGGTGATATGAACCACCCGGCTGCACGCCCCAACACTGCCCGACACCCGTTCAAAATCAACGACTCCAAAGTGGAGAATGCAATCAAACACAAAACCAGATCCATATACCAGGTGGACTACCTAGGAGCGCCACAAGGTTGTGTTAGTTTGTTTTAAAACTAGAGACTCAAAATTTTGTTCTGAAATAGAATTAAGTGTTCACTATTGGGTTCGTCTTAAATGCTGGCACTACATCGACATCATTTTCTCCAAAAAAACTGGATCTTTTCATATTGTGCCCCCCACCCCACCTTAGTGGTTGCATATTATTTGCAGCCCCCACCCCCGACGCACGTGAAAAATTTTTACATAATGATTTATTTTACAATGACACGTGCTCTGTAACTGGGGGTGCATAACGTACTGGGGGGGGGGGGGGGGTGGGGGAGCACAAACTGAAAAGATCTAAAAATCTTTATGAAATTGTGTAATAATCAGCGGGATGATCCCTGAAAACTGATGAAATACACAAAAAAATCATTTCCAATTTGATTATAATATTGACTATGATCACAATAGTTAAAAGTAAGATTATGTCACATGTTTGCCTTTTTTCGAACGCAGGCCACTTCATGTGAATTCAGTGATAATGTTGCAGCTAAGGTCTTCAGGAGGAAAAGTTAAAGACTTTTTGCGTAGGAGTGAACCTTAGAACAGCCTTCTTTGACGTTACTGACCTTAATGAGACGGGAGATGTGCCTCGACCTCCTAGGACTGTAGACACAAACAGTCGAATTTCATATGGGAAGCCAAACAAACAACCTGCTCCCCTTCGGCCAAACACGAGCAGATATGGATGCAATTCCACTTTCCACATTCCAGCTATGGGAGTTGGTAAATATCAATCGAGTTAAATTTTGTTTTGAAAAAAAATTAGCCAAAGATTGTACCAAACTGGGTTGCATCTATGAAGCCACCCCATACAATCTACTCTTTTGAAAGCATGTTACGAACCTTTTTTTTCGTCAGCTGAAACAAATCCGTTGTGAGTAATGCGGCAAATAGAAACCTCTTTCTCCGAGCCAGGGTTTTTTGAACGTGGCTGAGGAGGCTTCGATCCGCAGTATCGGTAAAAAAAACCATTGAGCAAACCCCGTCAGTGTCCATTCTCTCCGCGTGTAAAGAAAGTTGTCTCGTTCGGGCACATTTTTAGCCCGGTTGTTAGAACGCTCTACCGGTCCCAAAAATTATCTGTCCTTAGGCCGAGTTGCAAATGAAAAAGGAGATGATTCAGGGGACTGCAATGTTAGCGAATGGAAAACGTTCTGTAAAATTTGTGAAAACCTACTTTTTCTCGCAAAATGTCGCAATAAAAATGGATACAACTTGAAATTCAAAAATCGGTCCTAAACAAGTTGTTAGCATCTATAATGGCTTGCATTTGAACACCATTTGGTGAATCGAATGTTGGTGGGACAAATTAAGGTGGATTTGAAAGTTGAGTAGGTAAAATAGTGATTTTCTGGGGGTGACCGAATTTATAAAAGTTAGTTATGATTCGGAATTTACCTCAACATGCTCAAACTTGATAGGGAGTTAGTGCATACCTTGAGGCAAGTTCCGCTGTTGTCAATTCCAGGGAATTTGTTTTAGAGATACCATGGGGGGAACTTTAGACTTCCAAATAAGGCTTAGATTCTTGAGTTCATAGTTTGACCGGTTGATTAATTGGTAGCGTCATGAGTCTGATACGGCTTTTGTGTTAGTTTGAATAGCTTAAGTAGAAGTCAGCAATGTATAAAGAAGGCGTTCAGGTCATTCAATTGTTCTTTTAAAGTCATAACGAACTCTACGTAAGTGAGGACCATTTGTTGTCCATAGCAGCGGTTTGAACAAAGTTGTTGTTCACGCGTTGTAATACGTCGTGATTCGAGTAGTTGCCAAGAGGGAGTAAACCAACATGGTTGTTGTTGTGGCAGCAGAGCTATAGAAGGCTCCAAATAACTCTGACATCGTAGAGGAGTTCAACTTAAGTAATAAAAGAGAGAGAGAAGAGCTGTTGTGAAATGAAGTTGGTCTTTCTTGATAGAAGAAAGACTTTTGTAAAGAATATCGAGAGCCAAGAACGAGAGATTCGTGAGGCTGATATCAGAGCAGATAACTTTACTTACTCAGTTTGATTTAGAGAGTTTGGGATCTTGTGATAAATTCCATTATCTTAATTTGAATTAATTTCTGTTGCTTAAAACCCAAATTGATTTATTCTTGATTCTGTTGATTTATACTATCAAATTATATCAATTTATCTTTGAGCAACCGAGTTGATTCTGAGCCGGAGACAGAGCAAGCCGGGGACACCGTGAGTAAACTTTGTAGAAAACCTTTCCACCAAAATAAACCTTTCAAGTTAGGATTTCGGGTGGTAGTGTCTCCCCGCCTATTAACCTAGTCTAAATACGAAATTCTACAGTGGCGCTCCTGGGTGGGCCGGTTCTCTTCGAGTACACTTACAATCAGTTGAGCACGGAGAGTAATCCGAGCTCCGTTCGTGACGAAGAAGTCCTGTGTTCATAAGTAAGCAATGAACGAAAACGAAAGACAGCTTTTTGCGGAGGCTGTGGTCGTGGCTCAAAACCAGTTGGCGGTTAACAACACAGCTGGCAGGCCCGAAAAGTTCCCGTCGGCGTTGTTTTCCGATTGGTTTTCATGGAAAGCCCACTTTTCATACCTCATGGACAAACATGGTTGGACGGATGAGCAGGCTCGAAGCACAATACCTACCCTTCTTGTTGGTTGGGCGATGCAGGAGTTTAATGCCATGCCCCGACACTATCGAGTTCAGGAGCAAGACCAACCCGCTCCCACTCTGGCAAGAATGATGACGTACTTGGACCCGAGGATATCACCCTACAGGAATCCGAGGACAGCGAGAACAGAGTTCAAGAACTTGGCCCAGGGTGAGAAAGAGGATATTCGAGAGTTCTCCAGACGGGTGAGGTCGCTTGGGGAAATTGCCAATGCCACCATGAAAGCAGCTACGAGGGCTAACATGAACCGAGAGCAGTTCATCGATGGGCTGTTTGATCTAGAGATACAGGAATTGCTTCTGCGGGAGGACCCCAACACGTTCAAGGATGCTGTTGATAGGGCCCTTAACATCGACGCAATCAGTCGAGGATCCAGAATGAGGCAGCGCAGGCGGTTGGCAACCACCAGGTACCTTCAACAGTCAGACCAATTCGTGGAAAGACATCATGTTCAAGCTGTGAGTGGACAAATAGAACCCGACATGATGAAGGTAGAAATGGACGAGATGAAGAAACAAGTAAAGAATCAGGCAGACATGATTAAAGGGATGTCCGAAATGATGACTAAATTTGTCAATTCGGTAATCCCCGGACCACCGAAAGAAACAACAGGAGATCAGGACGGAAATCCGCGCCGATCGTTCAACCCGTACCCCGAAACCAGCCGCTACGGCCAGAACTTTGGCAGCACCGATAGGAAGCAGTCTGGGACCTTAAAGCAAGGAGTCCGCTGCTACAATTGCTCTAAGATGGGACACTACGCGCGGGAATGCAACGAACCAAAACAGAACCATTTAAACTAAGACGGGCCGGGAGTATCCAAGGATTTAGGAAAGAAGGTTTCATCCCGGCCGAAAACAAGCAAGATTCAACTAATAACCGTGACACTTTAAACGATATAGAAGCAGTCAACAAACTACCGGAACCACGGTTTCTCAAACCCAAAGTTGCAGTGAAGGGGGAACCAGACAAACGAACTGGAAGTATTACAGTTACGGGGGAGGTAAATGGGACTCCAATAGAGATTTTGGTGGACACAGGAGCTTCAACCAATATGATAAGATCTTCCACATTTGACCAACTTAAGGAACCGCGAAAACTGATGCGGTACCGTGGACTACTGGAGGCAGCTGACGGTCGGTATGTAAACGTTACAGGATCAGCAACAATTCATCTCAAAATGGGTGGTATTGATGACGAGTGTGAAGTCCTTATAATTGACGGACTCAAAACGGAAATGATTCCCGGACTCAGGGATCTTCAAAAGCATAATTGTGTAATCGATTTGCAGACCAACCAATTGTGGACAGCCCCAGTGGAGTCAGCTATAATACCGTTGAACAGCGGAAAATTGTGGGGAACTTCGCAGAATGGTAACACGAAGCCGACACATGAAGCCGAAACGAGAGAAGCGGTCCACCAGATCCTGGAAAAAGTTGGCAAGGAAGACCAAGTAGAGGTTATGATGGCCTCTGGGAGTATCTACGATGAGGATGGTGAGCATGACGACAACTTAGGACCTAACAGAGAAGAGGAAGAGGAGACCTTAGCTGAAGGGGCGATTAGAGGCCAACAAAACTTATGTCTAAATTCAGGGGATGAGGTCAAGATGCAAGCTGGTGAAGATGTTGTTCCTCTAAATTCACCTGAACAGGAAGCCGAGCAAATTTTGAAGAAATGTGCCCCGGAAGCACGAGGAGATCACTGGATAGCACTGCGGGACCTTGTCATAAAATACAGAGACGTGTTTGCCTTGGATGATTCCGAGCTGGGATCTACCGCCGTGGTCGAGCATCGGATTGAAACGGGTAGCAGTAAGCCTATCAAGGTACCGCCACACCGAATCTCACCAGCTAGGATACCAATCATCCGGGAAGAAATTCGAAAAATGTTAGCGAGAGGGGTGATACAGCCATCAAGAAGTCCGTATAGTGCGCCAATCGTACTACAGAAGAAGAAAGACGGGAGCTGGAGGTTCTGTGTGGATTATAGGAAACTGAATGATGTCACTGTGAAGGATGCCTATCCGATGCCTAACCAAGCCCAAGTGTTTGACGCTCTGAGAGGAAATGCATTTTTCTCTTCTGTGGATCTAGCAAGTGGATATTGGCAAGTTCCTGTAGCCGCCGAACATAGACATAAGACCGCTTTTGTTACCCCAGACGGAGGTCTCTATGAGTACGTCCGAATGCCCTTTGGCCTGTCAAATGCGCCCGCAACCTTCCAACGACTTATGAACGAGCTATTTCAGCAGGGTCTCTACCAAACTAATCTCATCTTTCTGGACGATGTCCTCACCTATAGCAAGACGGCAGAAGATCACTTGAAGCATCTCGAAGAAGTGTTCGTGACGTTACGTAATGCAAATTTAAAATTGAAGCCGAAGAAGTGTCAGCTTTTCCAGAGACAGGTGGTGTACCTAGGTCACGTCATCGGAGTAGATGGAACGTCCCCCGACCCCGAGAAGACGTCAAAAGTTAAGGAATGGCCCGTTCCCAAGACAGTGAGAGATGTCCGGTCCTTTATTGGATTTGCTAACTACTATCGAAGATTCATCAAGAACTTTGCAAGCATCGCCAAACCCTTGCATGATTTGACTAAGAACAGTGCACGATTTGAGTGGACCCCAGCTCAGCAAGCATCTTTTGACCAGTTGAGATTAGAGCTGGTGACTGCCCCCGTTCTCCAGTACCCAGACTATTCAGGTTCATTCATTGTAGACACTGACGCCAGTAATGTTAGCATTGGGGCAGTACTTTCCAACGAAATCAATGGAGTGGATCGACCCCTGGTGTTTTCGTCACGAGTGTTAAGCAGGACAGAGATGATGTACTCGACCACCAAAAGAGAGGCTTTGGCGGTAATACAGGCCCTGAAGTGGTACCGACCATATCTGTTGGGCGTTCCTTTCGTCCTAAGAACTGACCACGCCAGCTTGCGTTGGATGTTTCGACAGGACGCGGATGGGATGACTTTCCGGATGATTCAGAAGCTTCAGGAATTTGACTTCATGTTTGTGCACAGAGCAGGCAATCAACATGGCAATGCTGACGGTTTATCAAGACGCACGTCAGAAGAACCAGACTGGGCTCCCGGGGAGAGAGAAGAATTGACTGGTAGTTGTCCTGAGCCTGTTTCCCTAGAAGTGGCTTTGGCAAGAACCCGAGAATCCTGTGGAATGATCCGAGAAGAAGTGGGAGGAGGCGCCGACTCGGAGGAAGATGCACTGGATGGTCAAGCAATAGTTTGGAGTAGAGAGACGCCTGATGTAGAGAAAATGCAGCAGGAGGACGAAGCTATTAGCAGAGTTTTCCTGTGGCTCCCCTATAATCCGGGAGGAGATCTTGAGAGTTTTGGTTCCAACTTAGTGACGCGAGAAGAAGCAGTGCAGCATGGGCCCGAAGTATTGGCATATTGGTCTAGATGGAACGAACTCACCGTGAGGAAAGGCATCCTCTACCGGCGATGGTATTGCTGGGACGGAAAACCCCCAATACTTCAAATCGTTGTTCCCGTAGTGGGCCGGAAGGAAATTCTTGATCAGTTGCACGCATCCCCAGTCAGTGGGGGGCACTTTGCTGTAGAGAAGACGTTAAGGAGAATCCGCCAACGTTTCTGGTGGCCACACATGAGACAAGATGTTGAAAAGAAGCTAGCTTGGTGTCTGCCGTGTGCAGCTAGGACTACAGCTGGGAGAAAGAGGATTGGAGGACTTGTGCCATTTAAAGTTGGGATACGATTCCACACGGTTGCAGCAGATATCTTGGGTCCAGTTACGATGGCCAACGAAACGCGAGCCAAGCACATATTAGTCATGACAGATTTGTTCACGAAGTATGTGGTCAGTGTCCCATTGAAGGGTACTGAAGCACCCGATGTAGCAAAAGAGATTGTGGAAAGTTGGATTTTGCGATTTGGTGTACCCGACGTACTTCACACGGATCAGGGAAAGAACTTTGGGAGTGAGCTCATGCTGGAGGTCTGCAGGCTGTTGAAAATTGATAAAACTAGGACCTCACCATATCACCCTCAAGGCAACGGGCAAGTGGAGAGGCACAATCGGGTGATTGCCGATGTCATCTCGAAGTATTGTGCGGACAACCCGCGAACATGGGATAAACTGTTACCCTATTTAAGTTTTATTTACAACACCACAATTCACAGGACTACACAAGCAACTCCTTACAGCCTTGTGTATGGACAGGAGTGCCAGTACCCCATAGACTTATTCTATCCAAAGCCCCACGACGAAGAACTTACAAGAGACAGCTTTGCGGAGGATTTGTCACGCTTATTCAGAGAGGCTCATGCATCCGCTAGGGAATCTCTAGGAGTAAACCAGAGGAGGCAGAAGGATCAATACCACAAGAAAGTCTATGGGAAACCATATGAAAAGCAGGACAAAGTGTGGGTTTACTCAAAGCATAAAGCAAAATCTCGGAAGTTCTTCCTACCGTGGGAGGGTCCTTATGTAGTTTTAGAACGAACAACGGAGGTTAATTACAAAGTAGCGAAACCAAGTCAAATGGCAAAATGGAGGATACTACACTACAATATGCTCAAACCGTACCTGGAGGAAGGCGATGCTTGGAGCCCAAAGGAAAAGAAGAAGACTACGGCTCCCAGGTCCGAAGGGTTTCTTGAACATCCAGGCGTAGATCAAGACGAGTGGGAAGAGGAGGGATTCGATCTACGCCCAACAGAGCAGAATGCCAGGATGCGACGCCTTGTACAGAGAAGGGAACGAAATGAAGGGGTTGAGGAGGACGTGCCGAATTTGGAGGAACTGTTTCACGAGCAAGTTGTAACGGAACCAGCCAGGGTACCGGAGGAAATTCCAACTGATGGGGGCAGGCTGGAAGCGCCAGTAACTGCTGACGATGCACGAGTAGAGTCACCTCTTCGTGAACCAGGGCAACTAGCCCAAGCCCAGCCATCGGGTGTTCCTGAACCTAGGGAGGTAACAGTAGTCTCTCAAGATACGGGACCTGCAAGACGACCCAGACGAGAGATCCGCCCAGTCATTCGGCTGGGTATTGACGAATAACTAATAGCAATGGGAGGAGGCACTACCACCTACTAACAACTTAACGCAACACTTTTTAGTTATCGACCCCAACTAACGACAGGCTGTTTAGGATTCATTCAACTGGACAATGCTGACTTTCAACCTCATTCTGATTTCAATTGCGGTGATGGGACCGATGGAAGCAATGAAGCTGGACGGTATCTCTTTCAATCATACGGCAGGAGCGGCTTTCACCACGGAGACGCCAGTAATCATAGCTAGTGCCATGGAGTCGACTTGGGTGTTCATCCCTTTTCCTATTCTTCCGGCTATCAACAAGACCCACCTAGACGTTGCCTTTCAAGAATTTCAATTCAAGTTTGCGAAACGCTGGAACGGTTACTACAAACAACGAATCTGTGGAAACAAGGAACTGACGCAGAGCTATATCAATGTCACTTACATAGCACTCAAGGGTATAGAATACGAAGTGGACGACATTGCTCGAGTGCTAGCAGAAATGAAGATACGGGCCGAAACGTTCATCAATGGTTCTTTACACATTCACAGTAGGGAGCGACGATGGGTGAAACCACTGTTGATTGGAGCCGCGGCCGCCATCGTTCTGGCTCCGGTCCTCAAGCAGGGATTCTGTCACTACTTCTCATTCTTTGGATTTTGTGGAGGAAGGCAAGCAATTGACGAGTTAGGACTGGAGGCAGAGTTTCTTGACAAAGCTGTCAGGACGATAACTTTGGAAACCGGGGAGTGGATTCATTTGCTTGGGCATTCACTTAACAAGACCCAGAACCAGTTGAAAATGGTTTCTCACGATGCGAATGCGAACTTCCAAATGATCCGGGATGCGATGAATCGGTTGTTGGAGGAAACCGACGGAGCTTTGGATGGCCAGCGGCTATGCGTCAGTTCGAAACATCACGATGTCTACCAGGAGGCTTCACGATTTTCAACGGCCATGCTAAATTACTCGCAAGCTTTGAACGCACTGCGGGAGGAACTTATTGCTTTCAAAATCGGGTTGCACAACTTTGGATACATTTTGGATGATGCGTTGTCTTCATTGACAAGGGGACTAATTCCAGCTTCCCTAATTCCCCCAGAAGTATTGCAGAAGGTCCTTGATGGTTTGAAACTAGACAGGATGCGGGAAGCCATACCTCGATCCGAGCTGATGACCTACTACGGATTTGAGCTAGTGGATTCTACAGTGATAACGACCACGGGGATTAACGTACTCGTAAATATCCC
Organism: Convolutriloba macropyga; assembly: GCF_964194025.1. NCBI lineage: Eukaryota > Metazoa > Xenacoelomorpha > Acoela > Convolutidae > Convolutriloba > Convolutriloba macropyga. Next base: position 43,930,162 of record NC_134469.1, read on the forward strand.
TCTTCATCACACTAGCGGATTGTACCATGTCTATCGAGCTGTGGCGTTGCCCCAACCTATTGACGATGGAGTTACGGCAACCCAATATTTGTTCCGAAAGTCTCACCTTTTAGTTTCGGAGAGAAGAGACCATTTCGCTGAAGTGTCGGAAGAGAAAATTAATTCGCACTGTGTAGGAACTAACCGTCTGAAGTTGTGTCTGAAACCATTCTCAATGTCCCGAACGAGTGAAGCCACTTGCCTATCCAGCTTGTTTTTTGACTTACCTGCCGCCGCCCTGAAGCTGTGCCCGCAGGAAGTTGTTGTACTACCAGAGGAGCCAACAGCGGACTACTTAGACGATCCGACTTACTTGGTTACAGCGAGGTCTTCTGCCTACAAGTTCTTCAATTTTACTCATGGGTTGAAGCAAACTGGTTACCCAGTTCCTGGATGTCGTAGCTGTTTGCTCCGGCCACCTTGCGATGGACGATTTGAGAACCCCAGTGGAACTCTAATTCTGTACCCGGACCCCAGGACATGTCAGTACAGCATCGGAATGATGATCAATATCCAGCAACATCCTTTGCTGCGCACCCTATTTGCTACGCTAAGGAAAGTGGAATCCGAAAGAGTAGGAGCAGAGATCCCCAATGCTTTTCGTGATCAGGCTCATGGAGAAATGCTAGAGGTTCTAAGACTTAACCTGATCGAATTGCCCGAAGAGACTGTGGACGAGGAAAGTATGGAGCGGATCTCTCGTCCTTTTGCCGAAGGAATTATTAACCAACACATGCCTTTTCATTGGAGTGCATATCATAGCCGACCAGCCAATGTTGTGGTGTGGTTCTTATTAGCCATAGTCCTGTTCTTCATGGCATACCTTTTCTATCGATCTTGTATGAAGAACCCCGCCCCGCTGTATAAGAGACTTTTCCGACAACAAAGGAACCGCTTTCCGTGGTCGAGGATACCCCGAGATGACAGTACTGACTTTTCATCGAGACCTGGCACCGGTCAACCTGGCTTTTCACCACCTCTTGGAGCTCCACCCAGCTTCAACTCGATTTTCGAACTGAATGAGGCGGCTATCTCGCCGGCGTCGATGTCGGAGACCCCAAGACGTGACACAAGCACGGGAATGGGCATGAGAGTGAAGAGAGTGTCGCTACCCCAGGAGAGGTCTTTCTCACCTGGTGAACAATTGCGTGGTGGGGAGTTATGAGAAGCAACCGGTTCCTGTACTAGTGGATAATACTCAGACTTAAGCTTGTATACTTTGACCTTGATCACTCTGACTTCGACTTCTTATGTGGTAGGCCTTAATCACCCTTTCATTCTAGTGTTTAATTAGAGTATTACTTGTTACTTTCATTGTATATAGATAAAAAGAATTGAAGCGCCAGACTAGAACAACCCCCCCCCCCCCACCAATGCAGTAATTGATATCAATTGTTTTAGGGAGTATGCAGGGTAACTCCAATGGGTTTTTACAACCCCCCCTTTAACTTCTAGGCGGAATGGGTATAAGACTGCGCTTCATTGTAAATATTTTTTTTATGTAGTGTTACTTGTATATACGAGATCTATATGATCTTATTTGAAAATCCCAAACTCTCGAAAACTGATCGATGGATAAAAGGGAGAAAAACTAAAATATTTTAATTATATAAGATACGTAAGCATCGGTAAGGCTACAAGAGTAAAGGAAGAAGTAAGTATGGATTAGAGGGTTGAAATATAGGGGGAGGCGAGCAAGGATTATTCCTTTCTGCGGTTGGGGAACACAACTCGTGGTCTCAGATCATCTAGTAAGCTTATGACATCCCACGAGCTATTCAATTGACCCGAATTAAATAGGCCTTCGACCAAGCTGAGAAATTCGTAAGTCTCGTATGTGCTGAACATTAAGCTATCAATTGAGTCAGGGTCAATGACAATAGTAAACTCGTAATAATTTGTGGGACTTTCCTGAATTTGAATATTAGAAAATCCCTCCCCAACCAAAGTTTCTAACGCCGGAATGTAATAGTTGGTGTCGGTCATTTGTATTTGTTTTGCTGTGATAAGATATAAGGTGTTGTTTACAATGAAAGCTTTGGAACAATGAGATATTTAAACAGTAGAAGTCAAAATAAGCACGCGTTGGTTGTACAAAGAAGTGATTTCTGTTCATTTTTTTGCTGTTGAAAACTAATGAGCTCTATTCAGCTTTGAGTTGATTGTTCTGCAAGCAATTACTAAAGACTAATGAGATTCAAGAAGAACGAAACTGGTGTAAGTGACCGAGGAGAGGATAAACTGTGTGGAGAATGAGAAAATCAGAAAGTAGACAATTCATTTTGGTTCTCTTTATCGTAACGCTAAGTTCAGTAACTTAGGCTTCAGAAAGTTGAAGAGTGAAATTATAACAGCCAACGCCCGTTCGTGATGGATCTAACAATGTACCCGGTGATCCCCGAATACCATCCGGATGAGTTCGAGGATGAGGAGAAATGGGTGTGGGAGTCCTTTATGTTGGGACTGAGGTTACGAATCAAAATGATCCGTGTGTCCTTCCACTATCTGATAGTGGAGTTGAGGGAAGACGGTGGATTTGTCCTTCTGGAGGAGGGGAGTGGCCCATGGCACGAGCTGAGGGGCTTCCTATCGAAGGATTGGTCGGCCAATTCCGGTGAGATTGCAGAGGAGGGCGATGGAGCTAGTTCCTTCCATCCAAGTGTTGGCTCAGAGAGTATCGATTCGCTGAGGGTGGGGTCTACCGACAGGCTTACCAGCTACTCCTCCTACTTCGAAGAGCTATCGACGGAGTCGGAGAGTGGAGGAGTTTTTGAACTAGAGTCTATTTCCAGCGAAGATGACTGCGTTTTTGTCAGCTAAAGTTTCACGATTGGTGGAAAAGAGGCTGATTTGATCCTAAATTATATAGTATATTATTATTAAAATCAAATTAAAGCGAATGGGACAGGGGGTCAAGGTAGTATGAGTATAGTGAGTAGTCTTTTTCTAAGTTTAGCAATTATTCGGGAGAATAATAGTCTAGAAGGGAGGAGTGTAAAATTTGTGAAAACCTACTTTTTCTCGCAAAATGTCGCAATAAAAATGGATACAACTTGAAATTCAAAAATCGGTCCTAAACAAGTTGTTAGCATCTATAATGGCTTGCATTTGAACACCATTTGGTGAATCGAATGTTGGTGGGACAAATTAAGGTGGATTTGAAAGTTGAGTAGGTAAAATAGTGATTTTCTGGGGGTGACCGAATTTATAAAAGTTAGTTATGATTCGGAATTTACCTCAACATGCTCAAACTTGATAGGGAGTTAGTGCATACCTTGAGGCAAGTTCCGCTGTTGTCAATTCCAGGGAATTTGTTTTAGAGATACCATGGGGGGAACTTTAGACTTCCAAATAAGGCTTAGATTCTTGAGTTCATAGTTTGACCGGTTGATTAATTGGTAGCGTCATGAGTCTGATACGGCTTTTGTGTTAGTTTGAATAGCTTAAGTAGAAGTCAGCAATGTATAAAGAAGGCGTTCAGGTCATTCAATTGTTCTTTTAAAGTCATAACGAACTCTACGTAAGTGAGGACCATTTGTTGTCCATAGCAGCGGTTTGAACAAAGTTGTTGTTCACGCGTTGTAATACGTCGTGATTCGAGTAGTTGCCAAGAGGGAGTAAACCAACATGGTTGTTGTTGTGGCAGCAGAGCTATAGAAGGCTCCAAATAACTCTGACATCGTAGAGGAGTTCAACTTAAGTAATAAAAAAGAGAGAGAGAAGAGCTGTTGAGAAGTGAAGTTGGTCTTTCTTGATAGAAGAAAGACTTTTGTAAAGAATATCGAGAGCCAAGAACGAGAGATTCGTGAGGCTGATATCAGAGCAGATAACTTTACTTACTCAGTTTGATTTAGAGAGTTTGGGATCTTGTGATAAATTCCATTATCTTAATTTGAATTAATTTCTGTTGCTTAAAACCCAAATTGATTTATTCTTGATTCTGTTGATTTATACTATCAAATTATATCAATTTATCTTTGAGCAACCGAGTTGATTCTGAGCCGGAGACAGAGCAAGCCGGGGACACCGTGAGTAAACTTTGTAGAAAACCTTTCCACCAAAATAAACCTTTCAAGTTAGGATTTCGGGTGGTAGTGTCTCCCCGCCTATTAACCTAGTCTAAATACGAAATTCTACAGCTGGAAAATACAATGAAATTGTTGTTGACAAAGATGAAGAACGTTTGATCTTTCTATCTTTAGTTGTTAACATAACCATTTCAAGAAGGAACAAAATGATGTGTCACTTTTTCGCCATTATGAATAAGTAATAAAAAAACTTTACGAATGAAAAAGCTGGCCTCGCAATTTCTATATTGCAATTTTAAAAAAAGTAGCTTAAAAAGCAAAATAAAAAACAAATCATTAACTCTTTACTTGAAGTATGGAATTTCGAAACTAATTGAATTGTAAATTTCAAATAAAAATTTTGTCTATGAGAAACAAACATGAGTGCACTAATTTCACGCGCATTCAACGCATGAGAAGTTTTCGATCAACATGGGTCAACTGATAATGACCGGGGTTGCCTGCAGGCCATGGTAAGGCTATACAGACCGCAGAAGTGGTGCCAATCTTTTTCGAGTGTCGTGCTGTATCCAAAGTTCGCTGTCAAAGTCAGAATCAGTCTTATAAGAGCCGGTTTTTGTCTGTTTAGTCTGGTATCCCCAGTGATTTGGGAATTTTTATCGTGTAAGATCTGATAAGAAGCTGATCAAAGATCTTTATCGTGTAAGATCTTATCTGGTCTCACACGATAAAAATCCCGCCTTACTTGAACTTTAATCGCGTAATAGCTGAGATACTTTAATCGTCTAAGATACTTATCAGATCTTATAAGATAATTATTCAATTTTGCTGAATTGTTATCTTATCAGATCTGAGAAGTATCTTATCAGATTTTTTAAGATAATAATTCAGTTTTGCTGAATTGTTATCTTTTAAGTTCTCTGGTAAGTATCTTTTCAGACCGTAAACGATAAAAGTTCAGGTAGGGCAGAACTTTTTTCGTGTAAGATCTGATAAGACATGGGTTAGTGATTTCAATATAACCGTATAATGCAGTCATGTTCCTATAAAAGTAAAAAAAAACAATCCGTCAACTGAATAATTTTGAAACAAAAATGTTTGTTGGTTCTATTTCTGCGGCGGTATTTTTGTGAATCTTGACTAGGTTTTATGGCCGAAATTAGCAATCCAAGATAGTTTTGGTGTTTGAAGAAAAAACTGCCAGCCTAGTTCGATAACCATCGCTTCAGAAAAAGCTCCTGACACTCGAAAAACATTTTTCACGATATCTTATAAGTATCAAAATTCAATATAAGATACTTTTCTCTCTAATCAACACCTGTTGTGATAATAGCAGTTGAATAAACTTCCAGTGTAATAAAGTTTAATGCCCGTTTGACACTGGAAAAACACTTCAGCATTAGACTACAAGATTATCAAACTCTTTTAACGCCACTGTTACTAAGTTAAACGTGGCAATAAAAGAGTGGTGATAAACCCATAGTCTAATGATGCAAACACTTTAATAAACTTGTAGTCTAAAAAACTTGTGTCGTGTGTTGTGTGTGTGGTGTGTGTGCAATGTTTCTGTGGTGTGTGTGAGGTGTATGTGTGGTGTGTATGTGTGTGTGTTGTGTGTGGTGTGTTTGTTTGTGTGCTGTATTTGTGTGTGTGTGGTGTGTGATGTGTGTGATGTGTGTGTGGTGTGCGTGAGTGCGTGTAAGTGCGTGTGCGATGTTTCTGTGGTGTGTGTGATGTGTATGTGTGGTGTGGGTTTGGTGTGTGTGGTGTGTTTGTGTGTGTTCTGTGTCTGTGTGGGTGGTGTGTGAGGTGTGTGATGTTTATGTGGTGTCCGTGAGTGCGTGTGCGTGTGTGTGTGTGTGTGTGTGTGTGTGTGTGTGGGAGTTTGTGTGTTTTTGTGTGTGTGCAAGTGTGTGTAAGTGTGTGTGTGTGTGTGGTGTGCTGTGTGTGGTGTATGTGTGCGTGCGTGTGTGTGTTTGTGCGTGTGTGTGTGTGTGTAAATGTGTGGAAGTTGTAAGTGTGCGTGTGTTTGCGTGCGTGTGTGTGTGTGTGTGTGTGTTTGTGTGCGTCTGTATAATTCTCTGTGTATGTGTCTGTGTAAGTTTGTGTGTGTGTGTGCGTGTGTGTTTTTGTGCGTGTGTGTGCGTGTGTGTGTGTGTGTGTAAATGTGTGTAAGTTGTAAGTGTGTGTGTATTCGTGTGTACGTGCGTCTGTGTGTTTCTTTGTGTATCTTTTTGTTTATTTGTGTCCGTGCGTGTACGTGTGTGCGTGGGTGCGTGTGGACGTGTGTGCGTGCGTGCTTGTGTGTGTGTGTGGTTGGTTGTGTATTTGTGTGTTTGTGTGTGTGTATGTGTGTAAGGGTGTTTAACTGTATGTGTGTGTCTGTTAGTGTGTTTGTGTGTGTGTGTACAGGCATGTGTATGTGCGTTTGTGCATGCGTGTGTGTTTTTGTGTGTGCTTGTATGCGTGGGTGATTGTGTGCGTGTGTGCGTGTGTGCATGTGTGTGTATGTTCGTTTGTACGTGCGAGTGTGTGCTTTGGTGTGTGCGTATGCGTGGGTGCCTTTGTGCGTGCGTGCATGTGTGTGTGTGGGTGTGTGGGGTGCGGGGGGGGGCATGAAGACAAAACGAAGAACAGATACGCAGAAATATCACTTGTTTTTGAAAATGTAATTGTCCAAAAAAAAATAAATTGAAAAACCAATAAAACTTTGTTCAATTTTGAAATGATCGCAACAGCTGTTGATTGAAAATTAACACACGGTTGTTATTGCCCTCGAAGTTATCATAAGACCTCAGCTTGGCCTCGGAGTTTCATAACTTCTCGGTGGTGATAACAACCGTGTGATAATATTCATTGTTGCTCTGACACCTAAGTGTTGCATTCTGTAGCTTTCTGGCTACTGATTGAAAGCAACTATGAATTGTCTTCAATATGATAACATGCCATACTTCAAGAAATTTTATCGTACAAGATCTGATAAAAAAAAGGTTATCAAAAAGATGAGTCAAAGCTTTCCAAATGTTTATCTTACAAGATCTTATAAGAACTTACACGATAAAAAACTTTTTTCAAGCAGAATTTTTATAGTGCAAGATCTTATAAGGCAGAATTTTTATCTTGTAATATCTGACAAAAGTTAACTTTTATCGTGCAAGATCTTATCAGACCTTATAAAAAAATTTATCGTGTAAGACCTGATAAATTGTCTTCTTACAAGGTCCTACTCAGGCGATGCATAATCTTATATGCATAACTTATAAGACATTTTTGTAAGAAAGATCTTACACGAGGAAAATTCTCAAATGTCTGGGGATGGGAGACCAAACTTTTTCAAATGTTGAGTTAAAATCACCAAACTCAAACTCGTCTATCTTTTTGAACCTTAAAACAAGTCCTTTTGAAAACCGCGATGTTTTCGAAACTTATAATACTAAAAGGCTGCATTAATGCTTCAGGGTAAACGACAGGGCTTTGGGGTAGCAGGAACTGGCCATCGAGAAGACCTTAACGAAGCGCGAGGCGTATATCCGGTTTGATGCTCATTTTTTCTAGTCCTAATTATACAAGATTACTATGTAGCTGCAAATTTTCTTAACATTTATCTGGTCCAAGAAAAACTGTTCATAAGTTTAGATTGTCAATCTCGTACGACTGATATTTCAAGATCATGAATGATATGATGCTCTGAGGTTAGATATCTGCTTGTTTCAGAAAAAGCGACAGGTTGACGTCGAAGGACCCACCCAGAAGAGATGATATGTCAAAAAATTGTAAATTATAACCTGATTCTGTCAAGACCGTAAAATAAATAAAAAGTTAGAAGAATGTTGTGTTTTTGGGTTACTAGAGTCAATATATAATGTTTCTTGATCTCTTTGATTTAAAAAACTGTCAACTGTTTTTCCGAAGCGGATAACAGAGTAACTCAATCTGTTTCAAATTATAAAGTGATGGCAACATATGTCAATAGCTAAGATCTTTAACTGAATGTATGACTTAACTTTTGCTTAACTGCTTAACTTTAATTATATGTTACGTCACTATGCTTGAAATCTCTGAAAATTTCTGTCGTTTATCGAGAAACGTGTAGCACAGTCACGTGACCTTGCTTAAAACACGAAACTTGTTTCGTTTGAGATAATAATAATAATAAAAAACTGTTTACTGGTGTCTTTACAGAATAAATAGAGCACTTACACAGTTGATCAATACATATAAAAAAGAGCACCAGAAAGATCGCCATTAGACCATAAGGTCCGTTTTCAGGCGTCTCACAGTCGGAAGAGAAATTTCATGTTATGTATTTTAAAAGTTATTTAGTGTAAATCAAAAATAAAGTGATAGCGAGAAAAAAAGGAAGGTTAGTATTAAATTGATTTCAAATTGTTCATAATTTTTTATGAATAAAGTTTCTATTTTAAGCCATAAATTAATCTAGTGAGTTGTTCATTCAGTAAAAAATAGTTTTCTAGCTTTTCGTGAGCAAAATTTTTTAACTGTGAAGTTCGAGCATGGGCTGTTGGTTTTCAAATCACTTATGTAAACAATGAAAAGAAGTGGGCCTGATATAGACCCTTGTGGCGCCCCGTACCTGACTTCTGTCATTTGCGACTTCCTTTGTCCAGACTGTACAAATTATTTCCTATTTTTCGAATAAGATTCCAAAATGTTATATAGAGGACCCCTTATTCCATACATTTTACGCATTTGAAGCAGAATTTTTCTGTCAATAGTGTCGAAAGCTTTACGTAAGTCTAAAAATGTGCAATAAGTGTGCTCCGTATAAGAACGTTCTGATGATCGTATCAACTCAACCAAAGTGCTAACTGCGTTAACAGTTCCTCTTTTTTCCCTAAAACCGAATTGTTTGCTGTTTAAATTTTCAAAGTCTAAATTTTTACCAAGAGTTGGTAAGAGAGATATTGGGCGGAAGTTATTGGGTTCACTTTTCTCACCTTCTTTATGTAGCGGTATTACTGATGCTATTTTCAATGAGTCCGGAAAACTGCCTTCCTGAAAACATGCGTTAATCAGTTTGTATAGGTAGCGCGCGATTGTAGCTGCTACAGATTTTATAAAGATATAGTTGTGATCCATATAGTCTTCGATGTATTTTGACTTAGACTCCTGGACAACTCTAAGCACTTCTTTTTTGCTCCTTGGTAGCAAAAACATAGATTAAATGTTGGTTTTTTAATGAACACTCACTCTAAATTTTTATTCAAATTTTCACCAATTGTTAAAAAGAAGTGATTGAAATAGTTTTCGTCCTTTTGATTGAGATTTTGTACTTTTTCTCGCTCATTTCCACTAAGATTTCTTATTAATTGAAAACATTTTCTGTTTGACTTTGCTGCATGCTTTTCTATTATTTTATGATAAAAATTGTTTCATTTTTACTTTCAACATACGTTTGACTTTTTTACGTTGTTCTTGGTACTTTTCTTTGGCCTCAGTTGTTTTTGATTTCATACTTTCTCTGAACATCCAATTCTTTTTTGCAGTTTCTCAACTCAACTGGTTATCAACCCAGCTGTGATGGTTTTTTTTTACAACCTGCTTGGGAAGATATCTGTCCAAAATTGATTTCAGTAAAATTTGAAGCTCTTCAAACTTGTTATCAATTGTCTTGTATTTCTCACAACTTTCCAGTTTTGATATTTCATGATTCAGAACAAAATTTATTTTTTCAATAAGGGAGATATCTTTAAGTTTTTGCCAGTTTCTTGAAGTGATGTATTCAAGTTTGTTTTCCATCTGTGTTCCTGCCTGAAAACCAAGAAATACAGAATAATGATCAGATGCACATGTTTTTTTTAACTCTGCTGTAAAATTGCAAGAGAAGATGTCTAAGTTTAATTTTGAGCATTCGGTTTCTCGCGTGATTGAATTTTCATCAATTATTTTCATACAACATGCTTTCATAATTTCCTTAATCGTCTCTCATATCTGATTGTTCTTCAAAAAATTGATATTAAAGTCACCACAGACGACATTATAAGATTGCGGTTCTATTATTAAACTGTCAATATAACTTTCAATTTTTGTGAGGGTTTCCGTGTTAACTGAATTTGGAGGCATATACATGCAAGTTACATAGATGACGGTTTCGACGGTTCCGGTAACTCTTCGACGGTTCCGGTAAGTTTAATTTTGAGCATTCGGTTTCTCGCGTGATTGAATTTTCATCAATTATTTTCATACAACATCCTACAACATTGATTTCAGTAAAATTTGAAGCTCTTCAAACTTGTTATCAATTGTCTTGTATTTCTCACAACTTTCCAGTTTTGATATTTCATGATTCAGAACAAAATTTATTTTTTCAATAAAGGAGATATCTTTAAGTTTTTGCCAGTTTCTTGAAGTGATGTATTCAAGTTTGTTTTCCATCTGTGTTCCTGCCTGAAAACCAAGAAATACAGAATAATGATCAGATGCACATGTTTTTTTAACTCTGCTGTAAAATTGCAAGAGAAGATGTCTAAGTTTAATTTTGAGCATTCGGTTTCTCGCGTGATTGAAACTTCATCAATTATTTTCATACAACATCCTTCAGTAATTGATTTCAGTAAAATTTGAAGCTCTTCAAACTTGTTATCAATTGTCTTGTATTTCTCACAACTTTCCAGTTTTGATATTTCATGATTCAGAACAAAATTTTTTTTTCAATAAGGGAGATATCTTTAAGTTTTTGCCAGTATTTGAAGTGATGTATTCAAGTTTGTTTTCCATCTGTGTTCCTGCCTGAAAACCAAGAAATACAGAATAATGATCAGATGCACATGTTTTGTTTAACTCTGCTGTAAAATTGCAAGAGAAGATGTCTAAGTTTAATTTTGAGCATTCGGTTTCTCGCGTGATTGAATTTTCATCAATTATTTTCATACAACATCCTTTCATAATTTCCTTAATCGTCTCTCATATCTGATTGTTCTTCAAAAAATTGATATTAAAGTCACCACAGACGACATTATAAGATTGCGGTTCTATTATTAAACTGTCAATATAACTTTCAATTTTTGTGAGGGTTTCCGTGTTAACTGAATTTGGAGGCATATACATGCAAGTTACATAGATGACGGTTTCGACGGTTCCGGTAACTCTTCGACGGTTCCGGTAAGTTTAATTTTGAGCATTCGGTTTCTCACGTGATTGAATTTTCATCAATTATTTTCATACAACATCCTACAACATTGATTTCAGTAAAATTTGAAGCTCTTCAAACTTGTTATCAATTGTCTTGTATTTCTCACAACTTTCCAGTTTTGATATTTCATGATTCAGAACAAAATTTATTTTTTCAATAGGGGAGATATCTTTAAGTTTTTGCCAGTTTCTTGAAGTGATGTATTCAAGTTTGTTTTCCATCTGTGTTCCTGCCTGAAAACCAAGAAATACAGAATAATGATCAGATGCACATGTTTTTTTTAACTCTGCTGTAAAATTGCAAGAGACGATGTCTAAGTTTAATTTTGAGCATTCGGTTTCTCGCGTGATTGAATTTTCATCATTTATTTTCATACAACATCCTTTCATAATTTCCTTAATCGTCTCTCATATCTGATTGTTCTTCAAAAAATTGATATTAAAGTCACCACAGACGACATTATAAGATTGCGGTTCTATTATTAAACTGTCAATATAACTTTCAATTTTTGTGAGGGTTTCCGTGTTAACTGAATTTGGAGGCATATACATGCAAGTTACATAGATGACGGTTTCGACGGTTCCGGTAACTCTCATAGTGAGTGCCTGAAGTCCATTTAAATTACACGATTTAACGACTTTGCTTGTAGAGATTTTTTAATAAAAATAGCAACACCGCCTCATCTTTTTTTCTGTTGATATCAACGAGAGGTCTATAACCCTCAAGGAACAATGATTTTGTGTGATGAAATTCCTTGAGCCAAGTTTCCGTCAGACAGATTGCCGACGGTTTCTCGCTTAGGCTTTCTAGTAACACTTGTAGATCATCAAAGTTTTTGCTTAGTGAACGAATGTTTTGAAGCATGATTTGGAAACAGTTCGACATGTTTATCGATAAGAGTTGAAGTTTTCATTTAATTGATTAACTAACTAGCTACGCAGGCCACCAGAAACAGCCTAATTATAAAAGTTTACAAATGATTTAAAAATTAAACCGTAAAAAAAACGAAAAACAAAAAACTCAAAACAAAAGCAAAAAAGGCAAAAGAAAAGCAGAAAAAAATAAAAAAAAAAAATAAAAAACTTTCAGCAGAATAATAGTATCAAATGGAATCAGCTCCCGCGAAAATCACAGGAAGAGAGCAGTAATGATTACAAATTTACTCATCCTTAACCCCTGTCTTTTCAAAAAGACTGCGTATATCACAGTCCGAAAAGACTACTTGCGGAAATCACAAGCCGAGTTAAGGACAGAGAACTTTGCTAACCAAGGGTTTTACCAGCTGGTGGTTTTCTGCAGCGTCAGATGCAATAATAATACTAATTTCTAGAATCCTAATAAAAAGATAAATTTGCTCTTCCGGTTGAACATGATGGGAATTTTTAAGTTATGGAAACAGAAAGCACATTTCAACATAAATCAAGAATAATTATTTTGATTCAGATTTTGTTTTCTAGTTCTCATCTTATTTAACTATTTTTGTCGTTTGGCAGCGGGAGATCTGACGTCTACATCATCGTCCTGAACATTACGCTTTTTAAAGGTTGTAAGCTTGTCTAATTCTTCTATTTCATTCACCCGAACGAATTGAGGTTTTTTTTCGTTGTTTGCAACGAGCACGGAAACAACGCAATTGCTTGTTGTTTTAATTAAGTTGCGTTTCGTAGCCTCTGCTTTGATTTGAGCCTCACATTCAGGGAGTGGCTCGTTTATGTAGACATTGTTTCCGTTGATTGCGTTTTTCTTGTTTCGTAAGGCTCGTCTTTTCTTAAAAATTTCTTTTTGGTCAGCAAAGTGGATGAACTTGCAAGTAACAGTAGGCATATTGTTGTACTTCAGCTGACCCGGTACAATATGGCAAGCTTTGATGCTGGGTCTCTCCAGGTACACTCCGAAAAATTTATCAAAAAATTTCAATGTTTCGAGGCTAACGTCCTGTACACTTCGACTATCAAATAGGGGGTTAACGATTAAAACGCTATCTTTCCTTGAGTACCGTTCGTGAGCTCTGAGCCTATCGTTCAAGTTTTTCTCGTTTTTTTGTTAGCATTTCATTGGTCTTGTTCGACGATAGTTTACGAAGCTGAGATAATTCCGTTTGTAACTCTTGTATTTGTGAAGTCTGTGTGTTGTTTTTACTCACGATACCATTGGCCACATCCTCTGTGTTGGTTGATTCCATAGTCCAGTCAATAATATTAGAGAAAAAAAGAAGTTCAATCCAATTGTTTTGATCAACAAAAGACAAGAAAAGTTTCAGTTTCGATAAGCTAGCTAATGCGTGAAACGGCCTGCGTAGTTTCGTTTTATAGACGTAAAAACATCAAGGTCAAAAAGATGAAAGAAATAGAGAAATCGCTCTGTATGGAAACTGCCCAGTGTAGATTGCCGATTGGTCATTGGCATTTTAACTTTGCATGCGCTTCTTTTGTAATGATGAGACGACAGAAATTGATTTAAACACAAATTACATCGGAGTTTTTGACTGGGTGAAATTGTACCACAACTTCCGTTAATACGGTTTTGACTAACGCGTTTTTGGCATCCAAAAGACAATAAGGCCCGTGAATTGTTCTTCTTATAAGATCTACGGAGAAATTTTCAAAGTTTTTCGAAATGAAGTAAAATAATGGCCTGCTTTTTCATCAGTTTTTTTTCAGTTTTCGCTCACGATTTGTACCGAAACAAGAACAACTTCATTTTGTGGCCGTCAAAAAGCTGTTTTATTTTTACAGAAAAATACAATATTCATTGAACTTTTGAATTGCGCTTTTTGAATACAGTTGAACTTTAAAAGATAAACTAATGAACTTTAACAGATAAAACACATCTCTTAAAACTTCAGCTAAGTAGTCTACTGAAACATTTTTTCGAACATGAACAAATTTTCATTCCTACAACTTATATCAAAGCCAGTTACAGAACTGTATGATATCGACTGCAAATTTTATGACGACCTAAATGGAAATTTATGATGTTTTCACTCAAGTGGAGGAGCCAAAGGACTCATTGAGTTTTGTGAACAATATAGGGGGTCGCTACACTTCAAAAATGAATGATTCGTTGAGCGTGTTCCTTGAAAAAACAAGAGAAACCCTCAAATAAAAGGAGCGTATTCGAACCCATTTTCAAGCCAAACCGACTCATGATGGGTGGACACTTTATTAATAGGAAGTGGCATTCTAAGAAAGGTGAAGCCTTTTCAAATTGACGAAAACATGCAAGTGCATAGTTTTTCCGGCTCAAAAACCAGCGAAACCATCCGCGTTATGAATCAATATCCAGAGCAGAAGCTTGATGTTGTTGTTTTAAAACAACGGCACAAATGTGGTACTGAAACACAAAAAGAATGAATGTGAACTTATCAAATCAGATTACAAAGAATTGATAAAAACTGTTCAAAACAAATTTTGACACAGAGAAATACTGCTTTGCAAAGTTTCACCAATTCGTAAAAGTCAAGATACAGAAACCCACGATCTCATACAAATGTTCAATGCAATGATCCAAGAACTCGCTAATCAAAAATCTAACTGTTTCTTTGCGACATTGTATAAAAAACTTATTAATCACTCCCACTTCGAAGAAATCTTTCGACATCTCGAAAAAGGCTACTAAGTTTATTACTTGATATTAAACTGAGCGAACTAAACCCTCACGTTAAAGTGCGCAGTTGATATAAATGACCAATTTTTTAACCTGAGACATAAAAACTTTGTGTCAAACCACAAATGTGATAACTTTAACAGCCCTCCTTTTTCCAATGAATGAATTATTGTAACATGCAATATCAACATGCTGATGATTACCCATCTTTTGTTTTTTAGCATCAATGAAAAGTACTTACGCTTTAGTTTTTCAAAGTTGTTGAAAACTATCTTTTTGTTTTAAATGAAGTTCTCTGTTGTTCTCGTTTGCTTAGCCCTGATAATTAATTTGTTCAACGCAGTTGATGAATACTTTTTACCATACGCATTAAATACTCTGAAGAGACAAACTAAAAGAGAGAGCGAGATTGAAATTCAACTCTCAATACATATCCAATTTTCATTTGAACTGCTCTTGACCTTTCTAATTTTTGTTGGTGTGATATAGAAACTAACCAAGACCCAAATCGTTATCGCTATGAGGACAGTAGGGCGTTTTTCAAACAGTAAGATAAAAATTCGAATTTTATACATCTCGATTGCCAAAGCCCTCCAAGGAAGCGAATGTCGTTGAAACAACTTCTCATTGACTTCAATGAAAACACAATAATAGGTCTAAGTGAGACTTGGTTAGATAAAACAAACGATCTCAATCTATGGGGCACACATAGCACAAAATTTGTCGTTTTTTGTTGTGATTGCAACGCAACAAAAACTTTAAAAAAACCAAATGTGGCCGAGTTTTGTTGCTTATTCCAAGAGCGTTTACTCCCAAAGGAAGAAATGACCTCCTTGCAATCAGCAACTACTTTGAAGGCCTGTGATAGAAATTGAAACTTACTCTAAAACACAGAGCAGGTATGAAAATTCAATCAACATCTCTTATAATCCTAATAAATCTAACACAAACAGGTTTCTGGAAGAAATAGCTTTACAAATTGATCATGCTGTCACAGAGAACAAATCAGTTATGTTTATGAGAGATCTCAAAAAAAAATTAACTGCATCCTCTTGAAAAAGCAAAACTGGATGCAATTCTAACTCCATACGGTATAAATGCATTAAACAACGGTGATGCAACCAAAATAATAACGAATAACAGCCACATTTTAATCGGTTACTTTATTGTACATTCTTTTGAAGAGATCATCGCTTGTTTCAATGGCGATTCTTGTTTCAAACTGATCATTAAGCAGTTTTTCTAGTACTTAACAACAAAATATTCTACAAAACCAGGCCTTAAAAAAAAATTATGATAAAAGTAGATATTAACTATCAATTTCATAAAATTTTAGAACAAACCTATTGGATAACTTTCTATAGTTGTGAAAACGCAGAATACATGTTTAAAGAATTTGTTTTGAATGTTTCAGAATCCAAAAAATCCTGCATTCGAATATTTTTCATCAGGAACAACAAAAATCCGATAAAGTACGCTGCAGATGAAATTATCCGAAAAATATTTGATGAAGGGAGTACTGAGCAAGATAAATGGCAAAATATCAATAACGTAGGAAGTTCCGGGAAAGAGTGATGCTCAATAAACTCTGTTGGAAATAGCTTTAACGTTCTTTTATCACAATCAAAGCAAATGGCTAACTGTTTGAGCTACAAATTTTCAAAACTGGGTCAAACGTTTTCTTCAACACCAATAAGTCCTTCTAAAAACATTTATCATAATATATTGAAATCATTTTTTTCGTTTTATAACCGCTTTTGAGTACAAAGATATTTTAAAATCATTAAACCCTCGCGGAGCCCCAGGACCTAGCGACGTATCAGCTTGAGCGTTGAAGGATAGGAAAACTCAATTCATAAGCCGCAAACGTTTTTATATACGAAAAGAGATTCCCCACTGATTTAAAATGAGCTGTTGTTACGTCTACCAAAGAGAGAGTCCAGAAGGCCTTAAAAACAACAGGCCAATTTCGGTAACAGGAGCTTTATCCAAAGTATTTGAGCGATATTTATATAATCAAATAGAGAAATATATGCCGAATAAAAAACTTTACATCGAATTACATTTTGGCTTCAGAAAAAAATTTTCAATCACTGAAACACTGATAATTTGTACAAAAATTTTTCGAAAGGAAATAAACGACAAGAAAAAATATTTCTACAGTTTCTTTAATTCTCTCCAAAGCTTTTGACTCTATCGGCCATGAAATTCTATATTCCGAGCTAAAATATCTTGAGCTTAATGAAAATGCAATACTTCTAATTATAAGTTTCACCCAGGCCCGGATACAGCAAACAATCGTAAAAAACTTTAAAGTAGATTAGATTTTTCTTTTTAAAAGTGTTTCTGTGGGGACTGATTTAGGATCGCTATTGTTCAATTCATACATAAACGATATCAATCAGATAAAAACATCCAAATATGCCGACGACATAGTCATTCTATGTTGAGATCACAGTCTGCTTAAAACGTCGAAAAGACTAGAAAACGCAATCTAAATTACTCAACTTGATTAACATAGATTAATTTTATACGCTAAAAAAACGATTATTTAGTTTTTTGTCACAAGTAGCAAAACAAATTAACTCAGAATCAGTCAATCAAAGTTCAAAACAAAACTATTCAAGTTAAAACAACAGTGAAACATCTGGTAGTGTTATTAGACCAGAATCATTGAAAAGGGTTTGCCAATAAAAACGAGACTTAAATTCCTTATTGCTCTAGTTCTTAGTCACCTCCATTATACGGCTGCTTACTTAGCGGTTTATCAAACTTGATAATATCTTTAGATAAACAACTAAGTTGGGCTGGTAACACATGCCGCGACAGACGCAAATACGACACCTCCGCAGATTTGAAACTAAAACATGAGATACTCCCAGTTAGTTTCTTTCTAAAATCGAAAATCATAGTTTATTTCTACAAAATAAAACAAAACAACGTTGCTCCATATAGAAACTTCGATTTTCCAAACTCTCAGATTTTAAATCAAAATTGTACTTGTTTGTGGTACCATCCTGTGCGGCACAACTGCCAATTGTTCCAGAACTCAATTTTTTGTAATATTTGTGATTTATGGAACAATGCAAGACTTAAATCAAATCTCAAATGCAACAGTACTAGTCTGAAGGCATTCAAGAATTGACTAGAAACCCACTTTGTAGCTGAATTTAGGAACAATTCAAAACAGATAGCGTACGCTAAATTTCCATGGAAGGAGTTTAGATTTGAACGCTGACATTTTTCTGATGTATTTCTATTGTTATGTGTACGTGACGTAACTTTAACTGATAAACTATCCTTGATAAATACAAACATACACTGCAAGATTGTACACTACTATGCTGATTGAGTGTTCCTTTTTATCTGCATTTTGTGAAAAGATGCTGTTTCAAACAATAAAAAGGAAAAAGAAAAAAGGGGATACAATTTATATGTACAATTTAATTGTGATAAATAGACAAAAAAGTGACATTTTTTCAATTATTGCGGATGTTTTCTCTCCCAATTAATACCTTATTTCACATTTTTTTAAAAAATTCTATAGATGCTATAGGTTTTCGATGTAACTAAACAAAAAAGTTGTGAAGCTTGCATATTGAAAAAACTGAAACGGAAAACGCTAATAAGATATAAAAAAGGAAAAAGAAGGAAAAAGTTCACAGTTTCCTCTTTTCTTAATTCTTACGCAGCTTTTAAGATTTAGAAAAATAGAGTACTTCGTGACTGCTGTTTGCGGTTCTCTTTGACCAAAACTCAATTCAATTTAACTACTGATAAGAACGAAAACTACAGGAAACCACAGGGAACGAGTTTCAGTCAGAACACAATTTGTTTACTTCGACCATCGTGTGGTCGGTTTCTCTAGCTTCATTAACTAGTTTTTTGTTTTGATTCTGTTTTGCTGATATTTTGATACAATGAAAGCAGTGTTTGAATAACGTTATATCTTTTTGGTTTTAAAAGAAGAGTGGGACAAATTTTTAATAAAATATTAGAATTTGTCAATTGGAGCGGGCACTTCCTCTTAACCATCGGAGATTGGATTGATTCATTTCAAAACTGAAATAATTTACTGTTCACAGAGTTGAAAAAAGTGGGATATTTAAGAACAGAACAACAGATAATCTAGATTTTCAAAAATATGGAAAAGCTGATCATTAGTCTGTAATTTGTTGATTACGCCTGACGCATTAAATGAGATTCTAACTAAAAATCTCATCAGGTTGACAGTTGCATTATTATTTCAGCTTAAAAACTGGAAAAAAATCAAAGTTTTATAATCTTTTTCATTGACAAATAAATATCAGAAGATTTTTCGGAACAATGTAAAATCATGATCTTCTTGAAAGCGTCCGTTGAAATTCAATTTAAAAGTTTTAAAGTTTTCACCCAGTTTTCAGATGGTTTTAAAATTGATTTGACTTTAAAAATGATGAATTGGTTCTTTAAGTGCCATTCAATATGACAGGAGGAAAAAGAAAGCTTCAGAAAAGAACAAAAAAGACTTAGTTTTTATTTTTCTACTTAAGAGACTTCAGTTCTTTTTATACTCCTTGGCTGTCCGTCTTTAAGTAAAATTTAAAGTGAAGAAGAAATTTAAAGAATTTTTTTCTTTCTAAAACTTCAAACAAATTTCTAAAACTTTGGGATCTCTTCTGTTTGTGCCCCCCCCAGCTTAGTGGGCGCATATTATTTGCACCCCCAGACGCACGTGCCATATTTTTACACAATGATTTCCTTTGTAATGGCACGTGCTCTGTAACTGGGGGCGCATAACGTATGGGGGGAAACGGAAAAGATTCAAACTTTGACCTGCAGCAGGTACTCAAGCTTTCATTTGACTTTGCTTAAATTGATCACTGATGAAAATTTTTCAAAACCATCATCAAAAAAGTTTGAGAAAGAAACAAAAAAGTCTTATCTTACAACACTGCTCTTCTCTTCTCATATGAAATTTGGTTGACTTTTAATCATACTAAATCCAAAAGATCCATTATTTTTGCACACAAAAAATCACCAATAATTCAAATCGAACCGCAATATTGAACTGACAGAAAAAAAACGTCAAATTATCTGCTTCAAATACATTTGAAAACTTCTTATTTTTGTTCGATTTCTAGCGTCTATAAGTTCATTTGTTTTGCTTTAAATTTTCTCAAGAAATTGCTTAAATATAGAGCACATAATTTAATAAAACAGTCAGAATTATTCTTGTTAAAAATACAACTCTTGGTAAAACATCGTCTCTAATTTCCTATTTCATTTTATTGGCTCAATAAAAATCATCAAATGATGCTTGCTTGAAATTTTCTCTGAAAATCTGAATTGCTTTGTAAAATAATTTACAATTCAATTAGAGCTTCTTCTGGTAAAATTGTGTCCATTTTAGTGAGGTGTAAATTTTATACTTTAAATCAATTTTAAATCAGTCCTTTCATACTAGTTCATACTGAGTTTTTGGTAAACATAACTTGTACTGGTTTCAACGACGTCCGAAAAAAGTACTAAAAAGTACGTCCGAAAAAGGTACAAAAATATTAAAACGTTTCGACGTTACTCTACGACTTAGATACAATTAATCAGATTATTACTTCACTAAAAAAATCACTGTAATTGCGTGTTTAAGCAGCCTTTTTAAGTAAAGTTTGGTTCATTAGCGCAGACGAAAAATTTGTACATTGATATAGAAGAAAGGTCCATTTCAAAAACATTTCCGATCTTTTCAAAGCCATAAAAACTGTTATATTTCATAAAGATCTCGAAGTGTTTGTCCAAAAACAGTTCTTCCATAAACCTGTTTGTCCAAAAACCAGTCTGTCTAAAACCTGTTTGTCCAAGAACTGTTTGTCAAAAAACCACAACTAGCACAATAATTTGCATTAATGGTGATAATCAAAACTTTGATAAATGATTAATGCTTGGTTGTGTTTGATTTTTTCTCTGATTTGTCATCTTTGTTTCTGAAAACAACGAGCAGTTTCAAGTTCATTCAAATCTTCATTTATTAGATTTTGCTATATTGCGTGAACGATTTTTTGCATTCTTTTTTGCGTGCTTTGCGTGCTTTTTTTACTGAACACGGTGATTGTTTAAGCGTCTTTTCTTAATAAACTTTTTGCACTGTCATCGTTGATTAATATTGTGCTTATAGGAGATAATTGACTGTCATTGGTGCTGATCACGCATTTGTTCACAGGCAAGGCAGCATAATAGTTTTTCCATCAGTCGACTGAGTACAAATCTGTTACGATTTTCTTTGTTTTTTGAACCATTTAGAACCCTTTCAGATTGGCTCATCTATTCTGAAGTGTTTTTTATCAGGAAGTTATTTTCTATTTTGTGCCTCATCTTCAAAAATGAGCAAAACACGGCAAAAAAAGTTAGTAGACAACTAAGAGAGAAAATACTGACGAAATAAATACAAAGAAAAAATCTATTCAAATCCTCAAAAAACAATTAAATCTGTAGCGACATGGATTTCGTAATTAAGGAAGGCTGTTGAGCTGCTAATGTAAAAACTTTTTTGTCAGTTTCAGCATAAAAAAGACAATTGGTCTACGTGAATTTTGATTAAAGGCTCGTAATTGTCGTAAGTTCGAGATCAAATAATTGACGTATAGATCAAATCTCGTACTTGTCTTACGGATATGATAGGCATCGAATTTGATAACTTAACCCAGGTCGAGGTCCCAGACCAAAAATCTATATGTCCAGACCGTCCCAGACAAAACATGTCTATGTCCAGGCCGCCCCCAGACGGAACGTACTTATGTCCAGACTTTCGTGCGTTCGAAAATATTTGTGCGTTCTTCGTGCGTTCAAAAGACCCTATGACCCTAATTTCTTGCGCTCATAATTACATATGACCAGACTTTCGTGCGTTCCAAAACAAAAAAAAATTGTGCGTTCAAATCCAGACTGTCGCGTGTTTAAAAACACCTAGGTCCAGACTTTCGTGCATTCAGAAACTCTTGTGCGTTCTTCAGGCGTTCAAAATGGGAGTATGACAAAACTTTCGTGCGTTTAAGTACAAAACTATTGCAAGTTTTATTCGTATAAATGGACACAATGTTTTCATAATGTTATCATTTCAAGTATATATATCTTAGGTTAATGGTTGTGATGAATTTCCCCAGCAGTTGGTACATTTAAAATTAATAAAAGGTGCTCGATTAAAATATTGGTTGAGTCAGATGCCTGTCACCCATTTTTTGAAGCTTGATTTTGTTTTGCAACTTCAACAATGTTCTATAATTCTAGGCGTGAAATTGTCCAATACAAAGCAAAACGGTTAATGAGACTTTTGCTGCGTTCAGCGTTTTGCAACTTTTGAACTCAAGTGAGTTGAGGTTTTCTTCGTAGAAATTTTTCTCTTGAGTGAGCACTCTAGTAAAAGTGTTCAGTCAAACAATGGCTCATCAGTTTTTTAGTATTCTATTTTCAATTCGAAAAATTTTCTTGTGCTCCAAATTCACTATGTTCATACTTTCGATCGTTCAAAGTTGCCTACGTCCAGACTATTGTGCGTTCAAAGTTACCTATGCCCAGACTATCGTGCGTTTAAGGTTGCCTATGCACAGACTATCGTGCGTTCAATCGTGTTCCCAGACCCTGTAATTTTGAAAGCATGACACCCCTTTGTGCGTTCATTTCGGTCTGAACATATTGACTTTCGGTCTGGGACCTCAGCCTGGGAAACTATTCATAAGATTCGGTTGAGTTCGCTATAGAGTTGTGTCATAGCGATCCTTGTTCCCGCTACAAATAATTAAATGCTGCAATGCACTGGTGGATTTACGTAAATACTAAAAAAACAGCAATTTTTGTTTCTGAATAACCATCACCCTATATACTTCTCAAGTTTTTGATTGACTCCCCGACATGCTCCAATTTTTTTATGCCAAAATTTATTTGTTCAATTTTGTCAGACTTCAGCCATCAGCAACTTCATGACTTATGGTCACACTTAGATGTACTTTTCTTTCAGACTGAGTTTAGTTTGCAGCTGCAATCAGATTTCATAAGCGTTTCTGTTCTGGGCTGACAAGTTTAAGGTTTATTAAGTTTATTAAGTTGTAAATCAAGTAAAGAAAACAAGAATTGATCACAGCGCGACCCTTGACGGAGGGAGGCTGAACTTTTGAACTTTTTGAGGTGTAAAATGCATTTTTATGTTTTCGTAAGATAACGGTTCTATTTATGCAGCAGCATTTTCCATGCAAAGTTCAATTGAGGAGGGATTTGCTTCCTGGAAACTGAAACCTTTTTTTACTGCATTCTGCGGAGATGGCGAATTGCCGCCGTATTTGTCATTTTGTTGCTTCCTTAATTTTCTATTTAAAAAAAATAATTGCATGTCTATATTTTTCTTCAGCCAAGTTTTGTTTATTCAAATAACTTGAAAATATACAAAAACCAACGTAAGTCCTGATATCAAACAAGCTCGACAAATATGCAAAAAAAATTGTTTGACACGCATGGATCATTTTTGTTGAAATGAAACTAATTTTCGTTAAATATGAAAAATTTCAGTTATCATATTGAGTTTTTCTTTTCATTGGATATTCATTTTCAACGTTTTGAGAACAAAATTTTCAAAAATATACGGTTGCTTTTGATCTACTATTATTCTGCGTGAGTCGATTTCATTTTAAATCATCCTGTTTCTAACATGCAATCGGAGCAAAAGTATTGCACCAAAAAAGGAAGTCCTATTTTTAATAGAGGTGTTTTAGAATGGCTTTTTTAGAACCTCGTTCAAATTTGTTTGCTTCATTAAAAGCCCTGGCTCGTTATGCTTTCTTATTTTGTCATCTTGCTGATTGTTATCTGATAACCCAAACGTACCCAAGTGTATATACTTATGAAAAGATATTAAAGCAGTCAGGATTTTTATCTTCTCCAAAACTTTTGTCCCACCAAAAACTTACTTTATTACTGTAAAAAAGATGAATGGCAAAATTTACGAGCCTAATTAGATGACGCATGCCTTCTAACTGTAAAACTAAAAGCTGTAATTTTTCACTATTTCGTTTCATTACTCTATGAGTCTTTGCTCGCCTGTAAAGAAAATTGCACACTTTTTAGCAAACAACAATCTGCAGAATGTACAACAATCCACAGATTTTCCCTTGTGATAATCAATTTGTTGCCGCAAAAAAACGTTTTGGCTAATTCTAACAACAAAAATTTATGTGCTTTGAAGAGAAACACACTTAATCTTGAAAGCAAATTTTTTCTTTTGCTCACTGTATCACGTTTTTATTTCAATAAACCTAATTTTACAAATTTAACTTTTGATTATAGATTTTCTTGTAGGTAGGTAGGTAGGTGTTTGTGTGTGTGTGAGTGTGTGTGTGTGCTTGTGTGTGTGCGTGTGTGCTAAGCCAAGCGTACTTGCACTGTTTACTCAGAAATCAATGTTTTGACAACTAATAGGAACCAGAGAATTGCGTGTGGAAACTTTTGTTCATGTTGAAACGGATTTTGTTTCTTGAACTTAAACCATTCTGGAGTTTTTTGTTTTTGGATATTTTTTGTTTTTGGATATTAATTTCCAAAACTTTGATCACTATTGTTCCAAATTATCATTTTTTTTGTTTTTTCCACTCATGAATTCTTGACTCATTGTTAACTTTATTTCCTGTATTTCATCTTTTTTCACATATGCTTGGAAACAAATTACTGTACAAAAAGTAACTACTATTTTTTGTTTACATTGTTTATGAGAGGCTTCTTTTCAATGTCGTTCAAGTTGCTCTGCTTCTCTGAAAACTCTTATTAGTTGGTCTTTCTCACTTTGTCACCTCACAAATTGCTATTTGAGAAACAAACATACGTTTTCAACCGTAGAAATATCAACCTACGTTGTTTTTTCTCAGGGTTTTTCCTAGTTCCAGGAGTTTGTTTTCTATTCATCAACAAATTTACTTAGACTTATTATTCTTATATATATATATATATATATATATATATATATATACATATATATATATATATATATATATATATATATATATATATATATATAAATCATTTGTCAACCTTCTCATAACCTCCTGAACAACCAGTATTTTCATTACCACTGTTAGAGTAGTTTTTTTTGCAAGACCCACAAGTCTTTTTTAAAAGTTTACTTTTTCAGTGAAGTAATAAAATTTGCATTTTTTCACTTTTTTTCGATTGCCAAGAATGTTTTTTCCAATATATAACAAAAACAAATAAAATAAGGAAACAACACGCCTGAGTTAATCCTATCATTTCGAGGCAGACTCAATTTAATAAGCTGGAATTACTCTTCAATAAAAGGGTTTTCAAATTATTATCTGTGTGAGCTTGCGTGTATGTGCGTTTACATAGTATGTGTGTGTGTGTGTGTCTGTGTGTGAGTATATATATATATATATATATATATATATATATATATATATACATATATATATATATATATATATATATATATATATATTTTGTGTGTGTGTCTGGGTGGGTGTGTCTGGGTGGGTGTGTGTGTGTGTGTTTTGTGTGTGTGTGTGTTTAGCCAAGCTTACTTGCACTAGTTATTCAGAAATCAAGATTTGACAACCAAACAGAACCAGAAAACGGCATGTGGAGACTTTTGTTCATATTGAAACGGTTTTTTTTTCTTGAACCTAAACCATTTTGGTTGTCACTTTAATTTTTTTGTTTTTGGATATTAATTTACAAAAATTTTGATCAGTATTGTTCCAAACTATTTTTTTGTGTTTTTTTCTATGACTCATTGTTGACTTTATTTCCTTTATTTCATCTTTTTTCACGGGTGAGTGGAAACAAATTAAAGTACAAAAGGCAACTCCTATTTCTCTTTACCTTGTTTATGAGAGGCTTCTATTCAATGTCGTTCAAGTTGCTCTGCTTCTCTGAAAACTCCTACTAGTTTGTCTTTCTTACTTTGTCGCCTCACCCCTCGCTAATTGCTATTTGAGAAACAAACATACAATTTTAATGGTAGAATTATCAATCTTCGTCGTATCTTCTCCAGGTTCCACGAGTTTGGTTTCTGTACAACTAAATTACATCGACTTATTCTATATATATATATATATATATATATATATATATATATATATATATATATAATATATATATATATATATATATATATATAAATCATTTGTCAACCTTTTCATAACCTCCTGTCCAACCAATAACTTCATTACCACTGTTAGAGTAGTTTATTCGCAAGACTCACAAGTCTTTTTTAAAAGTTTACTTTTTCAGTGAAGTAATGAAATTTGCTTTTATCACTTTTTTTACTTGCCAAGAATGTTTTTTCCAATATATAACAAAAACAAAAAAATTAGGAG
>NC_134469.1:43956538-43999038 GCF_964194025.1 Convolutriloba macropyga
GAAAGTAAATTCTAAGATCACTGACTTATCTTACATCATTTTAACCCCCCCCCCCCCTTGTCAGACCAAAAAAGAGTGGGGGTTAATTTACTTATGTTTTACCCCCTCACTCTTAAATCATTTTATTCCCAATGCAGCCCAAAAAGATGTAAGAGTTTCGAGCTGCATCTTCCAAAAGAACCCGTCATTGCAGCCCCACTCTTACATCATTTTGGGCGGAAAATTCCACCCGGGTCGTACAAAGTTCATGCGATAATGAAAAAATTGCACAAATATACTGAACATGGCAACTGGTATATTTTATGTCCACATTGGTTCCCGAGACAATACGGGGACATTAAGTTCGTAGATGCTCATCGTATCAAAAACTTGATCGGACTAACAATTCTGTTAGAAAAAAAAGCAACCGATTCCAGTTGATTATGAGATGCTTCAAAGGTAAATGTACTCTCAAAGCTCAATTAAATTTCTGATCAAAAAATTTGAGCATCTTCATTGTTTACAGAAATCAATTTCAAAAACACAATTTCTGTAGCATGCTAGTGCAACAAATTGCCACCCTCAGATGAAATTAGCGCAGAAATAATCATCCGGGATTTGCAACAACACCTGGCCTGATTCAAAACTACGGCTAGAACGGAAATAGCAACGCTACGGAGATCCTGGAGCAAGTTCGAAATCAATTTTAAGGAAAAATAGATTGTATTTTTTTTGATGCGCTGTTGATGCCAACTGTTTATGGATCGTAAACAGGCACAGGCTCCACGGGGCTATATTGTCTTGACAATATGCTCCCCCCAAAAAACATTTGTAGTTTGTTAGAAAATCGTATATATATATATATATATATATATATATATATATATATAGAAATGTATGTGTGTGTGTTTGGGTGTTTATGTATATATATTTAAATATATGTATACATATATACATACATATATATATATATATATATATATATATATATATATATCAAGAGCCCCAGCTCAGCTCAAAAACGGATGTGCTGCCTTTTCGGTTCTCGCGAAGCGAGTGTTCAAGAATCGTAGACCAGCTTGCTTTAATCGCTTTAATCGGACAAGTTGAGAAAATCCAACACACAAAAAATTAAATGCAAAAAATGTGTAGATGAGAGGATGTCAATCATGAGCCACAATGGTGTTGGTTAATCCTGAGCGTTATCGCGGGGCTGCTGGAGATTAAATATTTGATGATAACAGTTTTTGGATCGCAAACGCTATTTTAAACTACGCGACGTAATCAAAATAGTACTTGGTCAAAACTAGTGCTTTCCAGATTTCGAGCTGCATTTTTCAAGAGATCCTTATTAGGCGGAAAATACGACCCGGGTGGCAAAATAATTTTTGAAAAGGATAGCTCTCTGTTAGGTTGCGAGTAAACCATCAATTGAAGTTGCTCAGCTAAGTTTGCCCGGAAATGAACTAAATCACTACGGCATTCAAATTTGTTTTGAACAAATTTTGCCTCCAAAAAATTTGCCACAAGTGCCACGTGAAGCCGTTTGTTGGATTCACGACTCCTTGTAATTCAAATTCTTTTTCCAGAAACGCAAAAACTGAAAATCAATATTGACTATCAATCTTTTCTCTTAAGAGCGATTGAGCAGATTAAAAGAGAAAAAGTAAATCGCGTGATAATTGAACATAAACTTACCTCATTGTCGTCGTAGTCTTCCATTTCGTAATCATTTGAATCATTTTGTCCACAAATCATTTTTTTTGCAGCCAGATAATTGATTAGCTGATACGATGAAACGAAATTTAACTTTATTATTGTGACTAGTCAGAATAAGAATGAAAGTTTTATTTGTTCCTTATCGTTGATTATGATTGTTCAGATAGTCAGTTTAATTTAAGCAAAAAAAGAACCAATGAAAAATGATTCTTCAACCGAAAGTTTAAAATGTCAAAAATAATGTGCCTCGCTGATTTGTCACGAAGAAAGGTTTTTTCTCAGAAATGCTGTTTTAGTTATTTTTAGCCATTGTTGCCGATTCTTTTATCAAAACAGTGCAAATTTGGTCATGTGAGCGCTTTCATTATTGCCATTTTTGTCATCTTATGATCTTTTTGCGTCGTAATAAAAAGTTGAACGTCTTGTGTTCACGTTTTATGTAAAGTGGCTGGTGGCTGGATGTTGTCTGGATAGTTATACTGCTTACTTCGCTTCTTTTTATAGCCATGTGCTGCCATAAGTTTTTTCGTTTTAAAGTATAAATCACAGTAATGGTTTTCTGTTAATCTCTATCATTTATCTTTTGTGTATTTGTCTCGGAAAAACATAATACTATTTTTATAGCACAGTCAAGAAACTCTTTGACAAATGCTTTATCTCAGAAAAAAGCATTTCTTTGTAGATGTTTTTTTCTTTTAAATTATGTAATTATCTAAATGTGGTCAAATAGAAAAAGTTTAATCTAAAATGGCAATAACAAAAATAGAACGTAGTAAGCTGACAGTTTGTTGTGTTTTGTCTCAGCGCTGTTTTTGCTATAAAACAATTACGTAAAATTGCACCACATTTTTCGTTAATTACTCAGATTACTTTGATCTTTTTTTTCAAGTAAGTTGTCTCAACAACACGCGACTGAAAAATTAATTGTTACAGGAGCAGCGGCTTATCTCTGTTGAATGATTTCTGGTGAAAAGAACTACGTCTTTGAGATTTTCAATTAGACTTTTTCAGTTTAGAGAGTATAACTGCATTTAAAAATCGTATTTCTCAGAAATACTTTGACTCTCTTTTATTATTATTGGCGTGTTTGTGTTTTGTGTCTGTGGTGGTGTGTCTTTGAACAAAACTTGCATATTTTACTTATATATAAAAGTTCCTTTATTATTCAACTGTCACAACGTTTGCTGTAAGTACAGTTTTACGGAAACTCAGTGTAACCGACTATTCACCTGTTTGAAACAAGCTGCCGTATTTCATTTTTGCTCCTGAATTTAACTTTTTTCATCAATCCAGATGAAAAATTCGAAGTTCAGTTTGAACACACACTTACACACACTGATATATATATATATATATATATATATATATATACAATATATATATATATATATATATATATATATATATATATATTTATATCCATATACATATATATATATATATATATATATATATATATAAATAGATATATATATATATATATATATATATATATATATATATATATATATACATATATATATATATATATATATATATATATACATACTATATATATATATATATATATATATATATATATATATATGTATATATATATATATATATATATATATATATATATATATATGTATATATTATATATATATATATATATATATATATATATGTATACAATTATATAAATTTGTTTGTGTGTTTGTAGTGTTGAGAAAAATGTTGATTTTCCTTCTGATTTGAACCTAATTTAAAATGCATTTGGAATTTTCTACTAGTTCGTTGAAATTCAGAAAACGTTGATTTTGAATTTTGGCTCTGATTCAGAGAGGTCATTTCAGCTATGATCTTTGTTCAATTCACTTCAGTTATAGAACAAATTGTCAGCGTTATACCACTTGAGAGCGACCGCCCTTGCAACATTTTTTAACCAAATTTTTCCAGTGCTATTGTACTTAATTCAACAGCCTATATCAAAATAATTAATTTTTCACTTTTTTAGATCGGAACAAAATACAATGCTAAATTACTTTTGTGCAAAATTTCCGATAATTTAAACGGTATTTGAAGTTACTAATAACAATACTGTGAATTATTATAAAAAGCCATTAAGCTCTTTTTTGAAATTAATTTCAACATCTCGAAGCCTTCCCGGACCGTAGGACTTGAGATGAAACCATATCAATAAAAGATGGGATCGAATGAAAGTGCCCGTGTTGAGGAATTTTCTTTTTCACTTGTAAGAAATCGTCGTTTTTTTAATCGTTTTCATTAGACAAAAACCATCAAAGCCCTTACGTGGTAATCGTCGTTTTGTTCGTTATTTCGTCGCTATTTTTATGTAGGAAATGATCGTTTTTTTTCAAAAATTGACGAAAAACGTGATCCCCGCTTGGATTCGAACCATTGCACTCCCGCTACTTTACCTAATGCGCTGACCACTGAGCTATG
The DNA here is from genome assembly GCF_964194025.1 of Convolutriloba macropyga. Taxonomy (NCBI): domain Eukaryota; kingdom Metazoa; phylum Xenacoelomorpha; order Acoela; family Convolutidae; genus Convolutriloba; species Convolutriloba macropyga. The sequence continues at coordinate 43,960,685 of NC_134469.1, forward strand.
AGCCGAACATACAGCTTTGCTAAAACGATTTAATAGAGAAAAACAAGTTCAAAAGCAATTAAACGACGAAAAAAACGATCAAAAAACGACGAAACAAAACGATCAAAAAACGACGATTTCTTACAAAATACTAACGCTTTTTTAGTCGTTGTCCCATTACGACTCAGAGGTATACCCCAAAATTTCCGCCTTAGTAAAATTGGCTCGAAAATTGGATACGTACAAGGAACGAAATAAGGAGACATCCTTTGTATCTTACTTTTTGCGAAAAAAAAGAACATTCAGTGCGAAAAGTAGATAAAAAATCTTGTAGCACGTTTCCGCTCAATTTAGGTATCTATCATTCGCGCGCATTTTGAGCATGCAATAATCACTTTAATAAAGATTTAATTGAAGCATTCAAAGCTTTAAAGTGCTTTAATTACATGCAACCACAAAAACTGATTTTTTTCCCGAAAAATCCCTCGCACATCAAAGGCTTTGTATATCAATGTGGGATTGGCCGATTTTAATAAGTGGTAACAAATAGTACTAATAAGTAGTAATAAAGTGCTATGAGTAGTAATAAAGTAGTAATAAAGTACAACTAGTAGTAATAAGTTAGGCTTAATTAAATAAGTAGTAATTAAGTTAGGCTAAAATGTGGATTATATGCGAAATCGAGCTACATTGCGTGCGACAAATCGATACATAAATGGAGCGGATGCGTGATACAAATCGCGCGAAAAATAGGTTATAAAGTTTGTACTTGTATTTCGCGGCTAGGATTAGGACACTTTTGCGAACACGGGATCCTATTTCCCCTTCCATTTTGACGGTTTCTGCTAAAATAGCTATTTTCCGCAATATTGTTCCACTTTCAAAGTATTAACATAGTAAAAACGAACACGAGATACACGCATCGGGCATATCTGCCCGTGACGATTTGGGTATACCTCTGCGTCGTAATGCTCAACACGGGGTAATGACATCTGCTCAATTCTGATCGGACTTTTGAATAAAAACTCTAACCGGGGTTAATTGTGTTTTATGGCTTTGGGTATTTTGATATTGGGTAAATAATTATTGATATATAAATTTCATAATGCATGCAACTTTTTTGGCATGCCATAGTTGTAAGAATTTTTACAAGAAAATTGTGTTTTATACTAATTTTGCATTTTTTAGTTGTTCTCCGGGAGAAATAATGTCGAATTCAGTTTGTGCTGGTGAGTGGATTCAACACGACGAATTTGTTCAAAAATGGCAGCCGACAGAAGATTCTCAAAGGCTAATACCCCATATCCAAAACACTTGTTAGTACAGAGGGTAGACTTGTTTTACCAAACTAAATCAAAACTGGAGAAATATAATTTAATTCTTTAAAAAAAAACTCGTACAATGTTTGCGAAAATTCAGTAGCCTCTGATCGATCATTAAAGACTACTGCTAGTGTAAAATTTTGAGTGAACACCCAAATGTTGCCCGGATGGACCGTCACAACAAAATTTTGGATACACATATGTATGATTCCTAGTAATAATGCAGTCAATGCTGAAACCCGGGTTGTTCATCATACACAATTCTTAGTAGTAGGTCATATATGATTTGGATGATTTCTTAGTAGCAAAAAAGGATCATGTATCATTTCCTAGAAATCATACAGCGATAGTACAAAAAAATCAAAGCCTAAATACTGTCTTTTTTTAAATTTTCTTTTGATGTTGAAAAAGTTTACTTGGAGATCATACAAGGTCATATATGACACATAAAACATTGATTGGTTCCACAATTCCCGTATAATGTAGTCAGAGGACATAGTGAAATTTTATATTACATTTGCATTCCACAGTTGGTTCTTTGTGTGGGCTAAAAGAATAACTTTCCAACTTAAATATATCCAGAAAACGAATTTGAGGTTATCTGCAAAATTTTTTCAAATATTTTTTATAAATGAGTATTTATAGGTATAAGCTGGCGTCAGAGAATATCAGAACTTTATTTATCGATTTGGACTTACTCTTTAATTGAGTGCCCAACTTTGTAAATTGTTCATGATGATTAAACCGCTATTAATGTCAATTTTGGATCAGTACCTCAAAGTGTGATCGGAAAGCCACAAGCAAGTACTCCACTTTGTGTACGAACGTCCTTTGGGAGTGAGTCTTTTATAAAAAGATATTTTTCACTAAAAGTTGCTTTTTAAAATCCTGACTTTTAATTGGCTTTTTTCGCTTAGTGTCTACGCTTTAAAAGTTGTTTCAAATTCTTATCATGGTCGTTCTGCTAAGCATTAGCCCTCAGTGGGGTCCTGGCCAAAATGATGCAACTGAGCGCTCACCTATCAGAAGCAAGAGCAATCGCTGATGATACTTCACAGGATGAACAAGATTTTATTCAAGTTCAAAACAAACGTAAGCGTTTTCGAAACCAAAACGAGAGGAATTCGATACCAGAGACAGTTAGACCAATAGTTATAACAATCAATCCGAGACAAACTCAAGTGCAATTTGCCCGAGCTATGAAGACAAAATTCCCACAATTGAAAATACAACGAATTAGAGAATTGCCAAACTTTTCCGACTTCTTTATACAACCGAGATAGTCTTATGTCAAATACAAACCTGCAACAAGTATTCCCTAACGCTAATGTGAACACGAGAAATACACTGCCAAAAGCCAAGTCCAAACCAAGCTTTGTCATAGTCAATGTGCATCACAGCATCCAAGAAAATGAAATAAAAGAGGAACTCTTGAGCAATAACGGAATGAATGTAGTAAAAGTGTCAAGGATTATAAGCCGAGCAAGTAGCAAACCTACAAAGCTTATCAGAGTAATAGCAGATTCAACAAATCATGTTTTAGCAGCACAAAAGCACGGTGTGAAGATTGGTTGGCTAATCTACAGATGTGAACCAAGCAAAGAGCCGCCACATGTTAAACAATGCTTCAAGTGTCAGAATTATGGGCACTCCGCCATTTTTTTGTAAAAACGAGCAGCGTTGCCTGCAATGCTCAGGCCAGCACACAGTAAATCAATGCGCCAAACCAAAAGAAAATGCCAAATGTGCAAATTGTGGTGGATCGCACGCATCTGTGTACAAAGGATGCTCCTCCTATCAAAACGCAGTTGTTGAAGCGACAAGGAGAAAACAGGATATCAAGTACTCAGCAGTGGCAAAAAGGCAAATAGAAATGCTACAAACAAACTCAACTGTCTCAGCAACAAACATAAGTGTTCTGGTTGCTGAAGTACTCAGCAAAGTCCGTTCAGCCTTCAATACAATGTCTTACAGTGATATCACCAATGTTGTCAGTATTAGTGCAAGCAGAATATTTGGTGATAAAATAGAAGGTCAAAAAGTTCATGATAGCATCAAAAATGCTAACAACAATTTCACAAATGTTCCAACGCAACAAATTTCAACAAATAGCCATCAATTCAGCCAACATGGATAAAATTAAAATATTGCAATGGAACTGCCGAGGCTTATCCAACAAAATATTAGAACTTCTCGTACTTTTGAAGGAAAAAGGCATTGGTATTGTGTGCCTGAATGAAGTCAAGAGCTGGAAAAAAGAAAATCTAACTGATGATTTTTTTGTAGTTACGGAAACAAGAGCAAGTAAGTCACATGGCTCAATCATTTTAGCAAAGAAGGGAACGACAATAATAAAAGTTAAACCAGAAAAGTTTGATAGAAACGAGCGAGGAAAAATTTTCGAAATAATAAAAGCATGCTTTGAAGTACCTGTTATAGGTCATCTCGGGGTTATAGCACTTTACAACTCACCAGGTCGCGATTTGATTCTATCAGAAATTTTTGAAACTGAAATGAAGAACGTTTTTATCTGTGGAGATTTCAACGCTCCACATCAAGAGCTGAATTGCACATAAAACACTGAAAATGGTGATAAAATAATCGAAACTATTGAAACTGGAAAATTCAAGCTTTTAAATAACGGTTACCACACATATCAATCATATCAAGGAGAATGTCGAAATATGCTTGATCTACATTTCGCCGATCAATCAGTTTTCAAATTCTTTGACAAGTTTTATGTTTCCGATGACTTTGGTAGTGACCACAGCTCAACCATCACTACCCTGAATATAATGACTCAGAGCAAATTCGATTTGAAGTCAAAAATCAACTTGAAAAATTTCAACCAGATTGTCAGATAAGAATACGAAAACTCTGTGCTTTATCCACCAGTCTATCCAAAAGCAGAAGAACTAAATCAACTGAATGAATTACTTGTTAAGATCATTCAGTTCTCGCTACAGAAGTCGTATATCCAACAAAAAAGATTTCCCTTTGGACATGAAACTACTCAGCTTATCCGTGAAAAGAAAAAAAAACAGAGCTGAAAAGAACAAACGGAGAACAGTACAAATTCCTGAAAAAGGAAATAAATTTCCTCCAAAGAGAAATAAAGAGGTCCATGAAACGATCGGAGAAAATCAAGCAATAAAAATTGATCGCAAGTGCTCGAAATAAGGGAAGCAAAAGCTTTTGGAGAGCAGTTAAAGCCTTATGTGGTGATTCCAAAAAAACAAAATGGAACTGAAGAAAGTGCTGAAGTCTCATATAAACAACTCAGAGCGAAAACAGACATTGAGAAATGCGAAATTTTCTAAACTCTTCTACAGGATACACTGATAGATCATACATACGAAAACTTGGAACTAAATGAGCATTTCGAGAGAGTCAAAAACGAGACAAAAATGTTTCTCCAATACAAAAAAACTGAACCAAATAACTACTGCGTTATAAAAATAGACGATTATGAAAAAATTTTGAACAAAACAAGAAGATCAAGTCCAGGACCAGATAAAATCAGCTATAACATCCCTCAAAGCATATATTTGTCTCCTGATAACTAGCTCAATAAACCATTCTTATGTTCCAACTATATGGAAAGAGTCACAAGTCAAAATGTTACCAAAGCCGAACAAAAAAAACAGATGCAGAAAATTACTGACCAATCAGCTTAACCGATTGCATTGAAAAAATTTGTGAAACAGCAGTAAAGAATTTTGTCCTAGCGCACTGTGAAGAAAATGATGTCTTCGGTGAAATGCGAAGTGCGTATAGAAGGAACCGTTGCACAACTGATAATTTGCTCAAACTTACTTAGCACGTAACAGAAGCACTTCAGTGTTCAAAATGGACCGATTTTTCTGCCTAGATATTGAAAAGCGTTTGATGGAGTGTGGAGACTGGGACTTCAAAACAGACTGCTACAAATTGGTCTGCATAAACCTCTGATAAAATGGGATAACTCTTTTCTTTCTCAGAGAAGCATCTTCGTGAAAATTAATAACTTAAAAAGTAGCACATTTTCAAAATTAGCTGGAGTACCTCAGGGCTGCGTCATTGCACCAATACTTTCTTTTCCTGGTTTATGTCAGCGGCATTCGTGAAATACCGGCACAAATTTCTCAATTTGCGGATGATTTTGCCCTTTAATTCAGGTCGCGCTCCTGTAGAATAGTTCAAGAGAAACTTCAGTATTCACTAGACAAATTGATCAATTGGTGCGAAAAACTGAAGATAAGAATAAATCCAGGCAAAACAATTTTTTTTGCTTTTTAATAATCCGTCAAAAATTTTCCAGTTTAGACCTTTTTATCAATGGTACAAGAATTGAAGGCGCAAATTCAATCAAATTTCTTGGCGTTAACCTTACCCCACATCTAAAGTGGAACCAACACTGCAAAAGCTTGGTGGCAAAAGCAAACAAAAGAATCAACCAACTATGGCGGCTCAGTCAGATCAACATTGATGAAGAGTGCTTACTGACCATGTATAAATCATGGGTTAGACCTCTATTTCTCTATGCAAATGCCTGCTATTTTGACCAATCTAATTCAATTATCAACAACATACAACTGACCTAAACTAGAGCACTAAGAATTTGTATGAGGAAACCCCGCTGGTACAGTGTCAAAAATCTCCATGAAGAGGCCAATATACCTGCAGTAAGAGATTTTCAGATTAGATTAGCAAATGAGTACCTGAAACGGGCAAAAGAAAACAAGATCGAATCAATACTTGGACTGATCCAGAAAAAGATACAACGTCCAAAAAAGCAGTTATCAAAGCACACTGGACCATCTGTCCTGCTAATGTTCTTTACCAGTTTCAATATCGTAGAAAAGCCAGAACAACCATCATCCAATGACTTATTGCCAGCCGCTTGCGTAGTTAATTCGGGGCAAAAGTCGAACCAACAACGCCCTAACCGAAAAGCTATGCCAGCCGCTCACCTAGTAAATTCGGGGCTTAGCTGTGAAAAGCACGAGGAAAACAACAGCAATTTACACAGCTTTTATCTACTGAAGAATTTTAATCGATTAACATCAATTTAAACCGAGAAAATGTTCTCATTTTTTCACATTCACTCCATTGATAGCTTTGTCAAAGTTGAGTTACGGTTATACAACTAACGACATAATACAGTGCTATGCGCGGTTTGGTTCAGAGGTTTTAAGGTTTAGGTTAGCATAGCACTTTTAACTTATTATTCCTTCTCTATTTTACCTCATTCTTCAAAACGCTTCCTTCCCTCAATTTATTTTAACAGGTCTTAACGCTTGCCTCCATGAACAAATTTACACTAATTATACTTTTTACGACTAGTGCAGCCCTTTAATTCTCTGATCAAATGAGGCTCAGTAATTCATTCCCTGACGCGAGCGCAGCCCAGTTTTTGTTTGTTTTTTTATTTTTTTATCTACTTTTCTCACTCTCAAAATTTATTACTTCTTGAATAATTTTTCTGATTAAGCGACTTCTTTACTTTGAAAAAAACATTTATTGATATCTTACCACGCATTGAAATACAACGAACTAATCAACTTCTACGAGTCTAGCCAAGAACACCAGGAAGAGTAAAAGCAAGCAGAGCCAGCAGATTCCCTTCCCGGCGCTTGAAATGGCTCCCAGCAACAAGAGCAATCAATTGTTTTTAAAGGAAAAAACTCTGAAAAAACAGGAGCATAAACTCATCTTTTCGAATATTCGAACTTTCTATTTTAATTATAGATGCCTTTTAAATTGATTGAACTTGATTGTACATACATTAATAATAATAATGCAGAATTGAGTGCCCAACTTTGTAAATGATATTGTACGTTTGGGTCTTTTGGAGGATGTAAAAGAACAATCCTGTTCTCTAATCTTCAAAGAAGCTAAAAAGGCTCATGTAGCATCTAAGTCATGATTCCGACGGTTCTGAAAGACGGATCATCTTGTAAGACTCTTAGAAACCAGACGGCTATCTTGAAAGATCTGGCAAGATAACTCTCCGATTATGACGGGGGGAGTTTGAAAAGATGGTCAGACTTAACTTAAATTTCCAAAGCAGGATCTGATTTTGCAACTAATAACAAAACTTTGGGCCTTGCAAGATCATGCAAGATTAGTTCTTATGTCCCCATCAGGATTAATTGAAGTAATTTTTTTTAGCAAATGTGGTCTGCAACTGTATGCTGCAGTTGGACAAGGAGGAAGTCACTGCTCAGCTGGATCAACATATTTTGAAGGAGGAAGATATCGCTACAAGTCTAGTCCAGATACAGGCTGCTTTAGATTCCATACCCAACGGTTCCCAGCTGAGAGAATCCTTAGCTCCCATCAATGCAACTTTGGCACAAATTCGAGAGATGTTGGGACAAGCTATGATAGCGTTTGACGCGGCACATGAAAGAACTGGACAAACGAGAAACGTATTCCATCTCACGGATTTTCTCGCATGTTTTCATCATTATCCAGACGATCCCGAAAAAAAGCTACAGGTAGCTATAAATTCTTCGATATCATTTGCGGACGCGAAACGTGCATACTTAGCTGGAAGTATAGTGGGAGATTGGGACGATGAATTTCTGGAAGAAGACCAGAACTTCTTCCAGAATATGGCTAATACCCTGAACCTATTTCGAGATCATCTCAAACGAGTGCATGATACGAGAAATAACCGACTTCGGCTAAATTTGATTACTTAGTTGTCAAGAATTCATACGAAAGAGTTATAGCTAACGATGCAGCTTTGATCATGATTATCTCTTCTAATATTGAAGGAACCCGCTTAAGCGTATAATTTCAGCATATTATTATTATTTCAGCATATAATGATTATTAATTATTTCGAAGCATATAATTTCTCCCTCATCCCCCATTCAGCCAAAAGGTTGGGGGTCGGAAAAATAACGCTTTTATATACATTAATGGCTACATTTGAATTTATCGAATTTGTAGAAACGCATTGTAAACTTTTTAATATACAGGAACTTGATTGACGTCTTGGGCTTCAACTACGAAGCTAGCCCTGGTTAGGAGGTTCTGTCGAATTAAGCAAAACAAGTCATTAAAAGTTTGGGTTGTGTTATAACTACCAATTTTACTGAAATTTGATCAGAAATTGGCACACAGACTCTGCTAAAATATTAACGCGATCACAGTCTTTGTAGTATAAACTATAGGGCAGAAATTTTTAATTATTTCAATGGCAATTTTTTTATGTAGGCTTTGTAAATACTTCGATATGCTTAATAAATTTTTGCAGATTATTTTTGTAAATTATTTGTGTGTATGCGAAATAGTTAATACATTATGTTAAGTCCATTTATTTGATGCGTTTGAAAGATACCAAACATACTCAAAATGGTAGTGACACATATAAACCTATTTGTTCGGGAATGATGTCAACTTGCCCTAAAGAAGTTTTGGTGCGGACTAATGATATAAAAATCAGTACAACGAGGAAGTACAAACTTGGACCTTGGGCGCAGTGAGTTTCAGCGCTGTACCATTGACTTTCAATTGCAACCATTACTAAACCAGACAAATGGAAGTATTAAACCTTTTGTCAGTTCGCCCAGACTCTTTTATAAAACATCCCAGTCTGTCCCTCTTCCTCGCAGCCTCAATTACGTTATTGGCCAACACTGCAAAGAATGTTTCAAATTTTTCTCATCACCATAACGTACATACAAAGAACATAGCAAATTTTGAAATTTTCGAATAAGTCGATCACATGCATGAGTATTTTAAAATGGCGATACCCTCAAAAGCTATTCTAGCTCCAACTATGCCATATATTGTTGCATTTAATTCTTTGGGTCGGAAGCGTTGGAGGTTGGTGGAGGTCGGCGGAGGTCGGTTGATGTCGGTGGAGGTCAGTGGAGATCGGCGGAGGTCAGCGGAGGTCGGTGGAGATAGAAGGTGGGAGTGGAGTTCGGTGGAGGTAGACGGGGGTGGAAGTCGGTGGAGGCCGATGTACGACAGATCAGGTGCATGACAAACTCAAAAATTAAACATTTGCACCCCAAATCTAGCAAGCATTAAAAGCGTTTAACCATTCGAAGTATTTAATTAATTATAATTCCTTTAGTTATAAATTAGTTACGAATTATAATCATAGTTAAAAATTCAGCAGTTACCATCAGTTAAGTTTTGATTTCCAGTGAGCATGTATATTGAAACTGCATGTATTTAAATTACGAACAAAACAGAGATAGCGAGAGAGAGAGAGAGAGAGAGAGAGGCGAGATAATTGGCTCTTGAGCAAATAAAAGCGAGGATAATTATGTTCGCTATGCGCATATCAACAACAGGCGGTATTTTAATAAGCCCATGACCAGGGCCGACAAAAATTGTTTATATCCATAACAAGTACAGACGGCCGTTAATTGTGTCCAGATCGCAAACCGAAATAAAAAAAATTTCATGTTCAGACAAAAGTCAGTTGATGACTCGATTTGTCTCAAAAAAACTCATGCTAAACAGTGAAATCTCGGACCTGGACATAGAAATAGCCCGCCTAATAATCATTATGATTTAAATTAAGTTCCAGTAATGAATCTCTATGAGGAGCCGCTCTGGGTAATAAAAATAATTTTCATATATATTTTATATGTATTTATGAATGACAAAATACTTATGCGAAGCCGGCCTTTTCCCTCCCGACAAAATTCGAAAACATTTCACGCATCCAAGCAAGATGTGAATGTTACCATATCTACGACGCATTTGTGTCGATTCCTGCGTTTAAATTTTTGACCTAAAGTTTCCACCAAATAATCAAACTACTGCGATGGTCTTTTCATGAAATTTCTATGATCCATTGATGTGGTTCGCTGGGAGTCTGAGCCGGATACGAAAAACGTATATTGGTGTCATACAAACTGTCATAGTTAACTCAATCAGAAATTTTCTGCTTGCTGAAGACATTAGCTTATTGCAGGTATAATAATAATTTAGACGCAAAAAATAGGCATACGAAAGAAGTGCAATAGCACAATTGATTGAAATTCCCGATTAAAATTTCATATTTAAGTTTATGATCAAACTGTGATTCGCTTTCGTCGAAAATTTTGATACCATTTTATATTTCGATCATTGGTACAATAACAGCAAGATTTCGTATCAACCTTAACTAAAAAATGATAATTGCTTTTCATAAATGTATTTGTTCAACTACGAAAAATTTTTGTAAAAATTCTCGAGAGTTCTGAAGATGAACCAAGATTCAGATACAAGGACAAAAATCTTTATTGGCCTGCAGAAACTAAGACCCCAGTGGGGCGTCGACCGTTCTAAATGGGACTTGAATTAGTAATAAATGCATCTTAACGTGGCCGATGACTGAGAAGGCAAAATTCAGTTCAAAGTTTTGCGTTTTGTGGAATTGGAGCCATTTTGAGTATGGTTAGCGTAAGACTTTCATGACTGACTTTCATTTGTAATTACTTGAGACCAAATTCGAAGACTTCTAATTTTTAACTATGGGTCAAGAAAATATGTCACAAAATTGATAATATAATTTCAAATCTTTGGACATTGACCACGTATTGATTAAAACATTAGGTTTAAATCATGCGAAATTTCTAAACAAATCACCCGAAAGTCTAATCGGTTGTTGCTGTTGCTCGTTTGAAACGAGAATCTTTTCAAAATATAAAAAGCCTGGGTTGTGTTTCAGTACCCAAAGCGCTCACTTACGCAAAAACAGTTGCTAAAAATTTTACTACGAATTTTTGGACCGTGAAACAACTCTATGTCACCTGTAGCATAAAAAAGAGTTGATGACTCCAATAACTGAATTAGGAACAATGCAAATCTCAAACTTGGCTTCTTAAACCGCAATTAATAAGGTGAGTGACCTTTATTGCCTTAAATCAGCAAAATTGAGCCTTCAACCTTCTTTGTCTTACTGACTTGTAGAGTGTTATACTGCTGGTCCGTAGATTAGATACTTAAATGACGGGGTTATTTGCTGGACCACATGTATAACTTGAGAGTTCAACCCCTAGTTCTACTCTTGGTATATAGTTAAGTATTAAAGAAAGTTAAATGCAAATATGAATTATTAAGTTATGTTAAACAGCATCAAATTTGAACCGAGCATTAAGGGATAGAATAGTTAAAGTTATTAAGATAGATATAGCAATAGTTAGCACAGAGTGAAACTTTCTAAGTAATTTTTAACTTAGATAGAATTTAAAAGATGTTATTTTATAACTTAGAAAGTTTAATTGAACTTATCTGATATCCAAAATTGTTCTAAATTATTATTTTCTGACCTAGAAAGTTCTTAGTTAAGATCTTGTCACAAAAAATTCTAAGTTATAATCTATCTCAAGTAAGCTGAGATTTAAGCAAGGGAGCAATACGGGAGTATGATTTAAATCAGAAGTTATCGTGGACCAATTTGTGCTGGTGGTTGAGCGTGCACGCCCCTTTTATACTTGCGGACACGTTATTTCATTCTGGTTTTAATCTTTATTATATTTATTATTATATTTATGACATTATTATACTTTTATTATTATTTTATACTTTGTCTGGTCTGTTTAGTGTTTCTGTTTTGAGAGAGCTTTTCGAGCCTAGTTTTTTTTAGCTAGCTCTGCTCAATTCTCCTAGAGTTGTTTGTTTGTAACTCCGCCGTAGCCGGTCCCCAGCCCGGTTGAGAAAAGGAGGAGGGGAACACACCCAAAACATACTGGAAAATCTCAAAGAGTTGTTCGTTAGTTCAACTGTAGATTTTTTCCGACAGTATTTAACCTATTTCAGCTCTCGAAACGTCCTCTGATCAGACAAAAGTGCGGTCGAAACGTCTCTCCGATCATTTCTTGCATTTTTTTTCCGCTCAAATTCCGATCATTTCTTGCATTTTTGATTCCGCTCAAATTCCGCTGATATCTTGCATTTCTGATTCCGCTCAAATTCCGCTCATTTCTTGCATTTTTTATTCCGCTCAAATTCCGCTCATTTCTTGCACTTTTTTTCCGCTCAAATTCCGCTCATTCCTGTCAAAAAAATGTAAGGGCTTTGAACGGAATTTGCTAAACTGTCCGCTCAAATTCCGCTCATTTCTTGCATTTTTTTTTCCGCTCATTCCTCGGCCCGGGTGCCGTCATGGACTGAAATTACGAAGCTAGCTCTGGTTAGGATGTTCTGTCAAATTAAGCAAAACAAGTCATTAAAAGTTTGTGTTGCGTTATAACTACCAGTTTCACTGAAATTTCATCAGAAATTGGCACGCAGACTCTGTTAAAATATTAACGCGAACACAGCCTTTGTAGTATAAACTATAGTGCAGAAATTTTTAATTATTTCAATGGCATTTTTTTATGTAGGCTTTGTAAATACTTCGATATGCTTAATAAATTTTTGCAGAATACTTTTGTACATTATTTTTGTGTATGCGAAATAGTTAATACATTATGCTAAGTCCATTTATTTGATGCGTTTGAAAGATACCAATTATACTCAAAATGGTAGTGACACATATAAGCCTATTTGTTTGGGAACGATGTCAACTTACCCTAAAGAAGTTTTGGTGCGGACTAATGGAATAAAAATCAGTATAACGAGGAAGTACAAACCTGGACCAGAGCGCAGTGCGTTTCAGCGCTGTACCATTGACTTTCAAATGCAACCATTACTAAACCAGACAAATGGAAGTATTAAAACTTTTGTCAGTTCGCCCAGACTCCATTATAAAACATCCCAGTCTGTCCCTCTTCCTCGCAGCCTCAATTACGTGATTGGCCAACACTGCAAAGAATGTTTCAAATTTCTCTCATCATCAGAACGTACATACAAAGAACATAGCAAACTTTGAAATTTTCGAATAAGTCGATCACATGCATGAGTATTTTAAAATGGCGATACCCTCAAAAGCTATTCTAGCTCCAACTATGCTGTATATTGGTGCATTTAATTCTTTGGATCGGAAGCGTTGGAGGTTGGTGGAGGTCGGCGGAGGTCGGTTGATGTCGGTGGAGGTCAGTCGAGATCGGCGGAGGTCGGTGGAGATAGAAGGTGGGAGTGGAGGTCGGTGGAGGTAGAAGGGGGTGGAAGTCGGTGGAGGCCGATGTACGACAGATCAGGTGCATGACAAACTCAAAAATTACACATTTGCACCCCAAATCTAGCAAGCATTAAACGTGTTTAACCATTCGAAGTATTTATTTAATTATAATTCCTTTAGTTATAAATTAATTACGAATTATAATCATAGTTAAAAATTCAGCAGTTAACATCAGTTAAATTTTGACTTCTGAGCTTGTATATTGAAACTGCATGTATTTAAATTACGAACAAAACAGAGACAGCGAGAGAGAGAGAGAGAGAGAGAGAGAGAGAGAGAGGCGAGATAATTGGCTCTTGAGCAAATAAAAGCGAGGGTAATTATGTTCGCTATGCGCATATCAACAACAGGCGGTATTTTAATAAGGCCATGACCAGGGCAGACAAAAATTGTTTATATCCATAACAAGTACAGACGGCCGTTAATTGTGTCCAGATCGCAAACCGAAATAAAAAAAATTCATGTTCAGACAAAAGTCAGTTGATGACTCGTTTTTTCTCAAAAAAAAAATCATGCTAAACAGTGAAATCTCGGACCTGGACATAGAAATAGCCAGCCTAAAAATCATTATGACTTATATTAAGTTCCAGTAATGAATCTCTATGAGGAGCCGCTCTGGGTAATAAAAATAATTTTTCATATATATTTATATGTGTTTATGAATGACAAAATACTTATGCGAAGCCGGCCTTTTCCCTCCCGACAAAATTCGAAAACATTTCACGCATCCAAGCAAGATGTGAATGATACCATATCTACGACGCATTTGTGTCGATTCCTGCATTTAAATTTTTGACTTAAGTTTCCACCAGATATTCAAAATACTGCGATGGTATTTTCATGAAAATTCTATGATCCATTGATGTGGTTCGCTGGGAGTCCGAGCCGGATACGAAAAACGTATATTGGTGTCATACATACTGTCATAGTTAACTCAATCCGAAATTTTCTGCTTGCTGAAGACATTTGCTTATTGCAGGTATAATAATAATTTAGACGCAAAAAATAGGCATACGAAACAAGTGCAATAACACAATCGATTGAAATTCCCGATTAAAATTTCATATTTAAGTTTATGATCAAACTGTGATTCGCTTTCGTCAAAAATTTTGATACCATTATATATTTCGATCAATGGTACAATAACAGCAAGTTCTGAAGATGAACCAAGATTCAGATACAAGGACAAAAATCTTTATTGGCCTGCAGAAACTAAGACCCCAGTGGGGCGTCGACCGTTCTAAATGGGACTTGAATTAGTAATAAATGCATCTTAACGTGGCCGATGACTGAGAAGGCAAAATTCAGTTCAAAGTTTTGCGTTTTGTGGAATTGGAGCCATTTTGAGTATGGTTAGCGTAAGACTTTCATGACTGACTTTCATTTGTAATTACTTGAGACCAAATTCGAAGACTTCTAATTTTTAACTATGGGTCAAGAAAATACGTCACAAAATTGATAATATAATTTCAAATCTTTGGACATTGACCACGTATTGATCAAAACATTAGGTTTAAATCATGTGAAATTTCTAAACAAATAACACGAAAGTCTAATCGGTTGTTGCTGTTGCTCGTTTGAAACGAGAATCTTTTCAAAATATAAAAAGTCTGGGTGGTGTTTCAGTACCCTTGAAAAAGCGCTCACTTACGCAAAAACGGTTGCTAAAATTTTTACCACCAATTTTTGGACCGTGAAACAACTCTATGTCACCTGTAGCATAAGAAAGAGTTGATGACTCCAGTGACTGAATTTGGAACAATGCAAATCTCAAATTTGTCTTCTTAAACCGCAATTAGTAACGTGAGGGACCTTTATTTCCTTAAATCAGCAAAATTGGGCCCTCGATTTTCCATGTCTTACTGACATGTTGAGTTTACTCTGTCTCACTGACATGAGCGTAAAAAATGGTAACAAACTTTTTCATTAAAACTTTTTTTCAAAAAATTTATTGTTCAAAAGCTTTATTTCTTCAAAAAAAGCTCATTGAGTTTTTGTACAAGATCTCTCCACATTATAAAGATTTTGATTGAGTTTTCTTCACTGTCACTCTTGTCCACACACATACACACGTACAATTTCATTCTTAATGGATTCATCATGACGAATGCTGATAATTTTGAGAAAGTTGAACCAATAAAACTTTACTTTTGCTACTTTATTATACTATGATCTACTAGCCATCTCGAAAAATTTTTATCACCCAGTTCAATTTTTGAACAAATTTTCAGTGCAACAAAAACTATATGCAATATCTACCCGGATTTAGGATTGCGAGACAATTAAATATGAACTGCAGTCGAGCTTTCAGAGAACTGCCCTGAAGGGGCCAAAATGCCATAAAACGCGAGGTTCAAAACAATTGCCACAAAATTTCTCATAGATATCATTGCAGCGCAAATGTTATGAGTCGAGCTGAAATGCTTGAACGCTCAGCGCGCTTCAACAACATTCTTTACACTCAAATTTGAAAAATTGTTCTCCTTATCCTACTAAATTGTCGATAAGTATATTCCAAAATATGTTCTTCATTGCATATTTTTTGCTCGAGGGTGAGAAAACCAATCACTTGAGAAACACAAGATTTTTTTACTACTCTCAATTAAAATTGTAAAACCTTTGTCATACGGGAGGGATATTATCCTCAGAAAAGTGAAAAAGAGGTTCAAGTGAAAATTGTGCGCAAAATCCATGAAAGCCAACGTCAGAAAAAGAACTTAGATTGTTTGTATGAAATTCACGCTCCTGGCAGTACAGTTGGGAAGATAAGTCCAACTACAAGCGTCATCAAAGAACCAAATCGACAAGAAATGCGTGTAAGAAACTCTGAAATTGAGAAATTTGGAACGAAAAATGAGCGAGATACGGAGTTGGGCCAAAATATTGAACGTAGACCCAAGGGATATTCGGCTGATATTCCCGTATCGGACACAAAATTCCTTGCGGAAGTGTCACCACGGAACCTCAATGAGAGGTGGACTACTGACCCTAACCTAAACCTACCGAGAGAGATGATAGTTTTAGAAGCTGAAACTCAAGAACAATCTGACTCAGATTAAAACTATTTGAACACTATGTTTTGTTTATTAATTAATATTCTATTCTGTATATAAACGGTGAATAAGTATTAATTTTCTGATTTTATCTACTAATTTTTCTCCAACAGGGGGAAATGTCATACGGGATGGATATTATCCTCAGAATATCCATCGCCGTATTTAGTTCATGTTTTCAGTTTGAAGGGTAGGTGCTTTAATTTAGTTAATGAATTTTAGTTCATCATGCTTTTAAACCATTTTAATAGGCAGGAAATTGCTCATACTTTGTTCATACTTTAGACAGGAAATTGTCAGTTCACACTGTAAACATTTTGTTAAGTCTTTCCTGTTTTGTGCTTAACTCGTGAAAAAAATTATTTCCTTTTTAATTTCAATTTATGAATTTCAATTGTCATTCTCCAATTTGCATCGCTATAATTCAGTTACAATTCAACTTTAGCAAATCGTATTTCAATTACGCCTGCTCAAGTGATATTGAGCCAATCGCACCGCGAATAACCGATTCAAAAGTTGAGGATTCAAATAGCCTAAAGATTATTGGCAAACGCGGCGCAGTTGCCCTAGCTTAGTGGTTTGATAAGCATTCGCGACTCAATTGACAAATACAATAGTAATCGAGTAAAACATGACGCACTCAGCAGCTGAATTCTCAAGGACGCCCCTTCACGTTGACGCATTTTGGAAGAAACCAACTGCTACCCCACCTCTGACGTGGGACAAGTGGACACGACAATGGAAGCTAGCATTGTTGGCAATACAAGGGGTTCAACTCGAACTCTTACTGAAAGAACCACCGGCTACTGTCACATACCCACCCGAACCGACATACAAAGAACCAGTGGAGAACCATACACTAGCAACGGAAAGGGTCCGTAAAGTTCGCAATCAGCAACTCAAGTTAAAATGGCAAAATCGTTGGAAAAGATCGATGAAGTTGGCATTTTGTGTGGGGATAACCAGTGGGGAATTTGCGAACAAAACTCAGTATCACCACTGTTTTTAAGCATTGGAACTGAAAGACGGCGCATTTTTAAAAGTAAACACCCCCACTTTCCAATTGAGAAAGAACCATTCAAAGAACTCTGGCGAACAATGGAGGAATCTGTCACTAAAGTTAGAAACATCACGTATGATCGGTTTGTCTTCTTTTCTTCTAAACAACAAAAGGGCGAATCTATTGAAAGTTTTTGCAGTCGCCTATTCGAACAAGCAGAAAACTGTAGTTTAGGAAATGAAGAAACTACCCTCATTCGGGATGCCTTTATACTTAACATGATGGATAATGAGACTCAGAAAGAATTACTAAATGAGACTGTTGAACCTACTAAAGCACTCGAGGTAGCAATTCGTAGCAATTCAAAAGGAATTGGTAGCATAAAATCAACAAAAGATATATAAAAATTGGCTCTAACTACAAACGCAGTCAATGCTGTTAACACTTTTCAAACCCGCAATCTCAACGCGAATTACCAACCAGCTAGCAAGGACTTCACTCGTTACCCATCTTTACCCCAAACTATCAGTACAAGAGTGTTTGTACAAATTGTGGCCAACGATGGAGCCACAATCATCGACAAATTTGATGAATTTGATGAAGAATCCGTTAATTATATAACTAGCTATCAACAGCTATACGAACAAGTCTATGACTCCAATTATGATAGCGACCCTGATAACTATGTGGCGGCCATCTCTTGCGATTTTGCAAATCAACTGGAACCCTTAAATGCAAAAATTCAATTTGGAGAAGTACAAGCAAACGCAATGATTGACTCTGGAAGTGTAGTCAGTCTCATCACAAAGACACTAGCAAACCGAATACTTCGAACTACACTATCTGCAATATGGATCACTACAAAAGAGAGGAGGGACTTAAAAACTTTCTCAAACGAGCCAATCAAATTCCCTGGACATCTTGAGACAACGGTGACATACAATAACTGGACATGCAAAGATGCCCGCCTAACAATTTTGGAGAACGGTCACAAAATCATCATCGGGAGAGATCTTTTCAATAGTCTTGGCCTTGCAATTGTCCAACAGCAATAACCAGAAAAAGGTAAATGTGTTAATAAAGTTGATAGTTCTACAGGTAAAATTAAATAGACAATCGCGGCACAATTTCCTCATTTAGTTTCAAGAATTGGCCTATCAAAGACACATGTAGCGAAATCAAAATTTCATCAAAATTTTACAGCAAAACACCAAAAAGACCGACGCGTTCCCATTAATCTACAACATAGGGTAACGGCAGAATTAGAATGGCTACAGAATAAAGGCCATATCGAAAAATTATCTAATTGCTCAGACGAACATTTCATATCTCCAATCGTGATTACAGTAAAGAAAGATCAATCTATCAATTTAGCATTAGACTCTAAAGTATTAAATAAAGCCATACACAAAAACAAATATCGAATGCCTAAAATTGACATGTTAGTAGAGATAATCTCACAAGACCTCACAAACACCCAAAACTATCAACAAGCATATTTTTCCACATTAGACTTCGAATATATCTATAGTCAATTTCAATTACACAAAGATACTGCGAAACACTGTAATTTTAATATTATTTGTGGAGAATCTACAGGCACTTATAGATTTAAAACAGGACTCTACGTTCTCACTGACATACCGGCAGAATTTTATAAAGCAATGGACTATACACTGATAGGCCTACAAAAAATCTATTGTTTCTTAGATGACATAATACTTGTTGGCACAGGTTCTGAAACCGATCATTTAGCATATGTCACAAAATTTCCAAAAAAATTAGATGAAGACAAACTGAAAAAATAATCTCCGAAAATCTCATTTTGCAAAAACGGAAACTGAATGTTTGGGGTACAAATTTACACAAACTGGCATTTCACCACTTGAAAGTAAAACTGCAGCAATTCTAGCAATACCACCACCATCAACACTAAAACGTTTAACATCCTTCCCTGGGTCAGTACATTACATTGGCAAACTCATACCACACCTAGCACAACAATGTCATCCACTTAGACAACTTCTAAAAAATCCACAAAATTCATTTGGACTGAAGAACATAATAAACATTTTATCTTAATAAAGGAGAAAATCGCTGCCAGTACGGAGAATAGTCACTATAATCCGAAATTAGACTTTAGAGTTAAATGTAACGTTTCACGTTCAGGGTTGGGAGCAGCGTTCGAACAAAACACACCTGAAGGTTGGAAACCAATAGCATTTGCGTCGCGATTTCTAAATTCACAAGAAGAACGTTAAAGTGTTAATTAACTAAAATTATTGGGGATAGTTTGGGTCATTGACTATTTTAAATATTATCTGTATGGAAAAAACTTCACTGTCATATCAGATCATCGTGCACTACTATCCATATTAAAAGAACACAGATCAAACAAATCTTACAATAGTCGACTCTCTAGATGGATTACTTCCATACACTTTTACAATTGAACACATGCCGGGAGCAAAAATGGGCCTGTTGAATTACTTACCCAGAAACCCAATCGCAAAAACTAAAAAAGTTTCCACATATGACGAACAATTCGTGATTCAATGAAACATCTACTTCAAAATAAACAAAACACTATAAAAAAACTTAATAGCATGTCGAAGTTTTATTCGCCCTCTTATCATTCAAACCAGTTAATCGCACCGCAAAAGCCTACATCATTAAATGATAATTCGCAATTTAATACTAAACCAGTTGCATCACAATCACTACATTGTAGAAAGTTATTACTATTCGCGGCGCATTTAACATTTTCAAATTCAACAGTTAAACCGTATTTAAATACACCATTCGCATCGCAAATGCCTTCTAAAACTGCAAACTCAGAAACTGTACCAAATAATCATACAGCAAATAATTCACATTCCATTAACAAATTTACTTCAAAAGCACTGCAAAAGTCAGACAATAAAGAATGTGAACAATTTGAACAAGTATACCCAAGAGAGCCCATAATTGGTACTAAATCAAGTAATTAACACAAATATGTCAAATTAAGCGCAAAAGTAAAAATTCCTGAGTATAAATACAGCCCACAGAAACAAAACTCGCTTTTTGACCAAAACTCAGTCAGAATAAATTCCAATCAGAACAGCTCCGTCAACTTAATCACTAAAATGCGACGAACAAAGACAAATAAAGCTACCCCGACGAGGTCTAGTCACCTTCTCAGACACCACACCCTCAACGCCGGCAGCAAATTCTTCTTCCAACACGGAAACAACCCCTTTTGTAGTCTACTCGATGCAACAGAGGACTTGCATTTCATCCATACCCTCAATAAAGTCTTTACTAAAAAACTACCAGCAAAACTTACCGGGAAAGAAGCAATTTTGTAGGAAGTCCTCGACTGTGTGCACAGAGATGACCCGGACAGGTTGGAAGAAATCAGCCCATACATCTTTTTCTACTGGCGGGACCTTAGTGTAAAACATGAGTGCATTCGTCTGGATGAACGAATTGCAATACCGAAGGCAATCAAGGACGCAGTTTTAGAAGATATCCACTCAACGCACCCAGGGAGCTTTGCTGTGCTGTCGCTAGCACAAAATGTTTGGTGGTCATATATTCATCGGGATATACTGGCAAAAGCCAGTGAGTGCAATGCCTGCACGGAAATCGGTAAGAACTTAAAATCGGTGATTCCGCAATGCAAATGAACACCTTTACCAAAATGTATTGAACGAAAAGATGAAATCCAAATAGATTTTTGTGGGCCGATAATTAACGAACAAGGCATAGAGCAGTATTTTATTACAAACGTAGATAGATATTCAAAATACCCTACAGCCGAAATAGTAAATAATGCTTCTGGCACAAATATAATTAAATTTCTAAATAACTACATATATAATCAAGGGTTACCCAGAACTATAATATTAGACCAAACTAGATGTTTTACGGGAAAAAATTTTGAAATAATTTGTACAGAAAATAATACTACAACTATATATGCAACCGCAAATGGCCATATAGCAATAGGACTAGTAGAACATCTCATTCAAACAATTAAAAGACAACTATCATGTATGAAAACACAACTAAATAAAAAATATAACTTAGAACAATCACTACGTGCAATTATACAACGATTAAGAATATCGAAACAATAAACAATAGATACTACACCATTCGAGGCACATTTTGGTAGAAAATGCAAAACACAAATTTCAAACATCACCACTAAATCGAATAATAAAAATCTAAATTATAGCAAAATAATTCAACATTATTTAGATGAAGATACAATTCCTAGCAGATCCTATCCGACAGAAGAGCAGTGGGCTGACACGGCCTTATAATCCGATACTGAAATCGAAAAATTAATTTGTGCAGCAAACAATCGAGCACAAAAAGAGCAAGAAAAAATAATGGATGTTGAATCGCGGCTCATATGGTCGGAAGGGCTAGCACGACAAATTCCGCGTATCGAACGTAGTGTTCAAGTGAAAATTGCGCCCAAAATCCATGAAAGCCAACGTCAGAAAAAAACTTAGATTGTCTGTATGAAGTTCACGCTCCTGGCAGTACAGTTGGGAAGATAAGTCTAACTACAAGCGTCATCAAAGAACCAAATCGACAAGAAGTGCGTTTAAGAAACTCTGGCATTGAGAAATTTGGAACGAAAAATGAGCGAGATACGGAGTTGGGCCAATATATTGAACGTCGACCCAAGGGATATTCGGTTGATATTCCCCTATCGGACACAAAAATTATTGGGGAAGTGTCACCACGGAACACCAATGAGAGGTGGACTACTGACTCTAACCCGAACCTACCTAGAGAGATGATGGTTTTATAAGCTGAAACTCAAGAACAATCTGACTCAGATTAAAACTCAAAAACTATTTGAACTCTTTGTTTTTTTTATTTAATATTCTATTATGTATATAAGTGGTGAATAAGTATTAATTTTCTGATTTTATCTACTAATTTTTCTCCAACAGGGGTAAATGTCATACGGGATGGATATTATCCTCAGAATATCCATCACTGTATTTGGTTCATGTTTTCCATTTGAAGGGTAGGTGCTTTAATTTAGTTAGTTAATTTTAGTTCATCTTGCTTGTAACCCACTTTAATATCTGTTCATACTTTAGACAGGAAATTTTCTGTTCACACTGTAAACAATTTGTTAAGTCTTTCCTGTTTCGTGATTAACTCGTGAAATAAAGTTATTTCCTTTTTAATTTCATTTTTTTAATTTCAATTGTCATTTTCCAATTTGCATCGCTATAATTCAGTTCCAATTCAACTTTAGCAAATCGTATTTCAATTACGCCTGCTCAATTGATATTGAGCCATTCGCACCACGAATAACCGATTCAAAAGTTTAGGATTCAAAGAGCCTAAAGATTATTGGCAAACGCGGCGCAATTGTCCTAGCTTAGGTGTTTGATAAGCATTTGCGACTCGATTGACTTATACAATAGTAATCGAGTGCAACAACGTTGAATGAAACCTTGCACTATGCGAGTTTCACAAATTTACCATAGAATTGAATATTTTGCCAGTCGCAAAATGTGTCCTTAAAAAGTCGCTAAGCTGCTTGATTACTCATTTTGTCCCGGCACCCTAAAATTTGAAAGGATATTGGATGTTGTTCCAAAATGCCAAATAAAAATGGACACTTTTTGACATGACCGAAGTATTGTTGGATAAAATTTGAGATGTTGTTTCATCTATTTGGTAACTCTCAAATGTGGGAATCAATTTGCAGCAGGACACATGAGATTCCAGTCGGATCTGCCCGGGTGGAGGTGTCAACGCCAACAGTCTTAAAAATGTAAGAATCTTGGTTTTTAGCGTCGAACGTGGTGAAAATATAACTTTCACCGAGAAAAAGTGCAAAAGCTAAACTACATCAGCAAAACTGCTAAATGTTTTACAAATACCGCATATCTTACAAAAACTCAATGCGAGAAATTGCATATCTTACAAAAAATGCAATCGAGTGGAATTTTGAAAATATTCCCGCTAAAAATCAAGTTGATCTTCCGAATCCCCCCAAAAAATTTATTAGATGGAGTTTCGAAGCTCATCGGTTATCATGATTCGGTAGATTAGATCAAGCATGCACAAACTCGGCAAAAATAGATCGGCAAAATCGAGATCAATTGGGCCTGATCAGAAATCATTTCGTTTGCATCTTTTTCTCAATTTTAGTAATAGTTTTGACTGACAGGTGTTGGCTCTACCAAGAAGCAGCAATAAATCAGGGTTCTGATCAGATACTTATCAATCGTCTGATTGCTCTGATCACCGTCAAGGGGTTCAGCTGATATTAGTTGCCGGTGCCCTTTACAAGTAAATTTGGATAAATGCAGATCAAATTTTTTCATGTATTTTAAGGGAAAGCTGTCGAAGTTTATCTATTGATTCAGGAACATGTACCAATGACATAGCAAACGAATTTTTTGAATATTTTGATTTTTTTTTACATGGGCAGTACTCGTTGAATTGGCTAAATGAATATATAAGTGCTGAAATATATTGATGGCAAAATGCATACTATTTTTATCAAAGGAACAATTTAAAGCGATATTAAGAGATTTCTTCGTATTTAAAAACATTATCTAGTCAGACTTCTCCAGGCATACTTGCGTCCAATTACAGCCGATTTTGAGTGCAGTTGGGTCTGATTAGAGGTTTTTTCTAGCGCGCTTAAGTACGATCAGAGGCGATTTCAATTGCACTCTAATCTATGCATTTAATCTAATCAGAAGTATTCATTTGAAACTAATCAGTTGCATTTTCGAGCGCACCTGAATCTGATTAGGAACAATTGTGAGCGCACTTATCAGATCAGAGGTGTATTCGAGCGCACATTAGCCTGCTCAGAGGAGGATTTGTGCGCACTATTCTTACCAGGAGTGACTTTTGAGCTCACGATAGTCTGATCAGGGGTAATTCCGAGCGCACAAACGACTTGTCAATCGTCTGGAAACTATCTGGGCCATGTGTTATAATGACATAGAAAAAGAACTGATCAGTGGCAATTCATGTCTGGAGACGGTCTGATTACAGGCCATTTCACGGACTTATTTGGGTCTGATCAGTGGTCACTTTTGTCGGGAAAGGTCTTATCAGAGACTGCTTCGAGCGCAGATTAAGCGAACATGAGGTTTTGAGCGCACATCAAACTGATCAGAGGTTACCTCGATCTGGGATGAAATGATCAGAGATTACGTTTGTCTGGAACGGTCTGATCAGAAGTCATTTCCATCTGGCACCTCAACCTGGGTGTGCTCGAACTCATTTTAATCCAATTAAGCTTCGAATTCAGGATTATCTAATATGCAGCTTGATTAGTCTATCTTCATTGTAGGCCAATTGAATGCCTTGTAACTGAATAGTGACTTTTGGTTATGTTTCCACGTGTAGATACGTGCGTGTATGAGTATATTTGCTAATGACGGTATGTGACGTAAAAAACAGTCAAATAAACAAACAGAATAAACAGCGTACACAAACTCTCAAACTGCTGCAAAAAACAGAGCAATGAATTTTCTATCTTATACCCATATCACAGCATAAGTTATCAAATGGTGGTAAACAGAAATTTGAACAGAATAATTTCATTTTTACACCCTTGAATATTTTTCACCTCCATCTTTAAAATTGATTTCCAGAAATAATAATTGTCATTGAAATATAATACTAATTAAACGTTTTAAAGATGGCCCAGGAAAAATTTATTTCGTGAATGGGATACAAGATACTTATTATGTGGTTTATCATTATCATTGACTAATAAACGATTAGTTTAGAAGTTCTCATTATTCGCTGATAAAGTGCAGTTGAAACAAAACAATATGTCCTTGTTGGGGATGTCGGAACTCTTACTAAAGTGACTTTAATTACTTCTTTATTGCTTATTCCCCCCTTATGGCTCCGACACTTCTCGGACACTAAAATTATATACGAGCAACGTTGGCATTTCTCGTTTATGGTAATAAGTGACATCTTTTCCGTTGTTGCTCTCCCATATTAAATAGCAAATCAATATCTTTCAGTAATATTTACAATTACATAAAAAACACCACAAAAACGATGTTTTGAAATTAATAAATTAATGCGAGAAACACAACTCAATTATATTACAAGCATAAAAACAACACAATTAAATTCTAAGTTTTTTGTTGTTATTAGCTATATACATGGTTCAGTGTCTTCAATTTTTCCAGTACATTTGTCAAAATTTGTCGTCCAAGCTATATACCAAAACTAGTTTTTTTTCGAAGAAAAAAAAAGTTTACAGGTGGAAATTTTCATGTTTTTTTTCCATCAATTTCATCCACTACCCCATACCCTGTGGTTTTTATTCTCGTCTCCATCTATCACCCTAATGAATTTGATTTTTTTTATGGCAGCCTCAAGAAATTTCTTCTCAAGAAAGGCTCCCATTCTGTGATGATTGCCTGGGAAAGGATATATCACAATCAGATGCAAATCTTCAAATGAGTTATTTCTAATACTCCAACTGCGTCTCTGTAATGATTCCACAGCAGTAAAAAAATTTTAGGGATCGTTTTGCGTTGGGCCAAATTGATTCATTTTTAAAATAGGGCTTCTGCTCAATTGCAGCTGATTTTTAAGTTATACTCTAAATCCCTAAGTTCCTCTAGTGTTTCCAATCGTTTCAATTACCAAATCAAAAGAAGCAGAAAAAAGCAGAATACCGAAGTATCTCTCTCTGATATACTCTGATTTTATTTAGTTTCTACAAATTATTACTGTTCACTCTCCATCTGATTGCTTATCTTTTTCTTTATCTCTTTTTTGCGCTAATCATATCGTTGACTGATTTTAGCTCTGTTTTAGTTATTTTGTTTTTCAATTGGCCAAACAGTAGGCGGGCTGCAACGTGACCTGGATAAGGTTTATGGCTATAGCCATTTTCATAGTTCATGATGGTTCGTTGGCCGTAATTGAGGCAACTTTGCATATGAGTGAGATGTTTTTTCTGTAACTTCTCATAGAACTCAATACTGCTCATGAAATTTAATCACGTCATTCATCAAATTAATTCGTTTAGTACATTTGACAGTTCTGTGCCCTGTGTAGATTAAGTTCAATAAGTTACCTAATACAGTTACTGTTTAGCTGATACCTAATTGTGATTTTACTAATTAATGGCTGTGTAGTGTCGATCGTTTGACAATGCTTTGATAATGCCTAATTTGTTGTTTTTTTCAATTTGGCGTTGGGTACATGGAAGATTGGGCATGATAGCTTTTGTTATAATGGACTTGAGTAAAATGCATAGATTGCATTTTGGTAAGTTGTCCTCACGCTGATTGCAACAATTATCGTTTTTTACCCATCAGAGAGCTGTTCTTCTTTTGATACCATTTTAACTATTATTGTTACAAAATATTCATTATTTGATACTAAAGCGTACGATTAAGATAAGTTTTTTGTTAATAAAAAGCTTGCTGACATTTTTTTTCAAGAATTGCCTCCTCTTTTGCAATTGTGGCCGCAAATGACGAGAACTATTTTAGGAGGCACAAAATGGCGTATGCATTCAAACTCCATTGTCACACAGAAGTCTTAACTTCAGAAAAGTTATCACGGAGTAAAAAGTTTTGTAAATAATTTTAAACAAAACAATTTTTTGATTGAGTTTAAAAATGGTTAACCGAAGGTGGTGTTTGAAGAAAAGATGATTTAACAAAAAAAAAACTGTAGCGCTGTTTATTGTCAAATTGACTGGGGTAGAGCAACTGGTTGGGTTGAAGTCTCTCCTTGCTTTCCTGCACAGAACTTAAAAGTATCCAATTTTCCTGCGGGTAGTTTATTTGTATCCAAATTTATGGGCCAGTGTACGTCAAAGTTGTTCGTGATAATATATGAAAAAGGCACACAGAGAGTGCAATGTCTCTAAGTGATAAAATACTGAAAAATGATAATGTTAGGTGATAATTTGGCTAGGTTTATTAAAAAATATTCGAAGTTCCCCTAAAAGTTACCATGAAAAACTGAACTGACAGCCAAAAGAGTTCTCTTACGTCGAACATTTTGATTATCCTTTTGTAAAAGCTTGATTCATTCTATTCCACTATGTTTTATATTTGCTAATGTTGAATTTGCGAAATTCAGTGTTCTTAGGACTTGAGTAACTGCGTTTATTTTTGAAAGGTTATTTCAGCTTTAATCGAGTTAATTTTTGTTACTTCTGAATTACGTTGCAATTTTGCTTTATTTTGACGAGGTTTACATCATTTCAAAGAGTTCCGCGTGGTAAAACGGCAAGTCTTCTGGAGGTCAAAGTAATGGCTCGCAAGACAATTACTCAAGTAAGTACTTTTTAATGGAAAGATGGGTGGAAATATTAGGAAAAAAATGGGGTTCTCCGCGAGAAGAAGTTTTTGTCTGCAACAAAAACTTCAAAAGAATTTTTCCAGTAGAAAATTTGCATCGTAAGCATTTAGATAAAGTAAATTTACAACAGTCGTCTAAGCAAACATTTTAGTAAATGTGCAGAAAAATGAGCACCAATTCAAACTCACATTGCTTGCTTTAAACCTGGCGCAAAATTGCAACCCGCCCTAGTTGAGATTTTTTTAAGACTAAGAAATCGTCGGTATCGTCCTTCTTCACTACCCGAAAAACAACAATATTTCCAATATCGTTGTCTTTGTTTGGTACTTAAAATAAGAATGATTCGGTATCGTCGTTTTTAAACGTAAGACAGATTCGGTGTCGTCCTTTTTAACCGTATGAGAAGCTCGGTATGGTTTTTTTTTAACTTAAGTGAGATTCGGTATCTTTTAGAGAAACACCAGGATTAATTAATTTCCGGGTCTGAAAAGCAGATTAGTTGAGCGGACCGAACAATGAAAAGGATAAGCACTGTGCGTTTTTAAATGCAACCAACCGTCAAAAACTTTGCTTGCAAGCTACAAGAAAGCGCGTCAAAACTCAGTGAATGCGAAATAATCAAAAGATTTCTCATCAATGTACAAAAGTATGTTACATTTTTGAATTCAAAATTGACCAAGAAATTTACACATTCATTTATTTTTGCAAATGAGCTCAAAGAGAATTTTCAATGAGTTTGCGCATTCTCCCAGAAATTTTTTAAGGAGAACGCCTGAAACTCCATCAAAAAAAACGTAACACAAGGATTGCCGACATTATAAAGAGAAAATCAAATTTTCTAATGGAAACATCGACAATTTCTTACGTCTTAAACCGAACATACCGATGATCTCTTACGTTTAAATACCGAGCATACGAATCTTCTAAAACGGAGCATATCGAATCTCTCTTGCGTCCAAAAACGACCGTACCGAATCTTTCTTAAGTTTGAAACCAAAGATACCAAAGATTTCTTAACGTTATTAATCAAAAAATTGCTATTGATGTTTTGATGAAAATCAAGATCAATTAAAAATCTGGAAAGAAAGAAGAAACTATGAAATTAAGACTAAAATTTTTTCGAGGAAGCAGTTGCTGTAATTCCAATTGCAGTCCCACAATTGTGGTCCCACAGCTAAAAATAATGTGTTGCACTAGCTTTGATCAGTGGTCAGTAAAACTCCATAGCTAGGAAAATATTCATTCTATACAATGGAGTGAAACATCATTTCAGGAAATGAAGAAGCTGAAAGAGACCCCACCCGACTATTGCACAGCCGGTCCCGTGGGTGAAGATGAAGATTTGCTCACGTGGCAGGTAGCAATCAAGGGTCCAAAAGACAGTCCCTACGAGGGTGGAACTTTCACATTGTCAATCAGATTTCCTCAAGATTACCCGTTCAGACCACCACAAGTTAGTTATATTAACAGTTATGTCATTATTACAACCTGGCCCAAAATCGAAAATAGTTAAACTTATTTCTCAAACCTAAATGATATCTGATCAGACGACCTCCGAACAAAACAACATGACCTCAACCTGCATGAGTTCAACCTAAATTCTTAATCTTTTTTGAAGCCGAATTATACCTTCGTGTTTATTCGCTCCTACACGAAGTCTTTTAAAGCGACTTTTCGTGTGACACTTGCCCGTACCCGAACTCCAAGTATAAAATCAGTACTGGGAAATTGTAAATACGTCTTGCATGTAATATATTTTACTCGCTTTCTCGCTTGAACTTTGCTTCTTTTAAGCGTATTAACCCAAAAACTAAATTTACAATGGCCGGGGTGGCGCAGAAAGGACAATAAAGGTCTAAGAAATGGGAAATCCTGGGTTCCATCTCCGTACGTAACTTTAATTTGGCACTCGGCCCAAGTCTGACCATTGTAAAATCAGACTGAATGCAAGTCTGACAAGTCAAAAAGGTGACATGAATTCGTCTATCATTCAGTAATGATTAGGAATAGCACTTACACTGGCCCAATACTGAAACACACTTGGAGTACCTGGGTCGAGGGGTCACCGCGGTTCAACGCAAAATTATGTAAGATAAGCGGTTAATATGGAAAATTTTGTACGATAAGCGGTGAATGCGGTGAGATTACATAAATCAGGCAGTGAATGCGGTGGAGAAAAACTCTATCACCTGGTAGATGTGAAATTACATAAAAAAAAATTTGAAAAAAAGTGTCAAAAATATGTGAGATGAACGGTGAATGCGATGAAATTACCAAAATTCACCGCCTAAGATAGTGCTGAAACTACATAAATGTTCTGTTTCTGATGCACTCTGTCAACTTTGGACGTGTATAGCAACGTATATTACCAATGTATAAATCAACGCTTAGAAAAGGCCTCGATTTATTTTTTGTTCAAAGAATTTAAGATACATTATAATAAGACGCACGGAAAATTTACCCACGAGTAATCAAACATCTTTGTGAAATTTTTGTTAAGTGGTGAATTCATGTAATTTAACCACTAGAGCCTGCGGTAAACTTACAAAAACTCATCACGTTTCACCACTAAAATTTGTAATTTCGCCGCTAATCTTGCAAATATTCAACGCGCATATTTTACCGAAAGTAATTTGAATTTGATTTAAATTCCCAACAAAATTTGGTCAGATTAGTGGTGCTGACACACATGAGATGCGAGGTTCGAATCCGCGTAAGGATGATAATTTGTAGTAACAGGTGAAATTTGGTGAATTTTTGTATCTTCAATGCTTACTCTAGCGGTGAAATTCCATAATTTAACCGCATTTCACCGCAAAACTATATACAAAATTTCCGTTGAAAGGAAAAACTTTTCACCGCTTTTATTACATATTCTTCCGATTTTTCCTCGAACCGGGGTACGGGTGACTTTTCGTCCTCAAAGAACGGAAAAAGTGGAAAAGCCTGAGGGTTGGTTTTAAATAAAATCAGAGCTCTTAAAACTCTGCCTCTCTCAAAGTATACAATAGAAAGCAGAAATTAGCCGGACCAAAGACTTAGGACTTTGTCACGAGATCACTTGAGCTTAAACGTTTTAGACAAGTCACGACATTGGGTAATATTATTATTTATTCATAGAAACAAAGGTTAAATATGCATTAAGTTCAACGACAAAGCTTGAAACGTGGCCGAGCGAACTTAGATTCCCCTTACGCGATGTCTGGCTGTTTAAATATGCCCGGGTTGAAGTCTTTCTGATTTCATACAAGTATGAAACGTGATTTCAAACTGTCCATACTTGATTAAACAGTAGTATCCTATAATAAAACAAAAAAAACATGTATGATCCTGGTATGGGTACCAAGAAACCATATATGTTCCTATCACGCTTACCAAGATTAATGAATCTTTTTTCCTTCCAATTGCGTTTGTTTTCAAAGTTATACCGATAAGGCATTACTTATTTCTGTCAATGTTTTTTTTAAGTTATAACTAAGTAACTTTCTGTGAAGCTAGTCTATACATCTGAATACTCAGTTTTAGGAAACACGTAAAACTAAATGCACTTGAAACTAAACTATGCACTTGAAAATTATTGTTCTAGCTCACTCCAAGCGTCAAAACTAGACTGCGCATGCAATATCTTAAATAAAATTGCCGTAGGAATACATTATAAGGAAATTCCGTGACATTCTTCAAAATTTTTTATGTCATATAAAACTCTGTATGGTTTCCAAGAAAAATATTTTAAAAGTACAACCGAAATTGAAGATTATACAAGTTTCGGCCTTCAATTTTTTTATTCTATGTTTTTCAAGACATCTTATATGATCTTTGTAATACTACGAAAAATAAAATCCAAATCAAAAATGCCTTAGTATGATTAATACGATCTAAAAATGATATAATATGAAATCAAAGAAAATTGTTTGATGAGTAGTAAGCTGGGCGCTGCCTACGCAAACAACGCTACAGTCCCAAAATAACGTTCTCAAGTGAATGGACTCTAGTGTGCTCAATTCATTTCAACAAATTATGATTTAAAAACAATGAAAAAACCAAACGGGGCCGATAAGTTAGCGACGCAATTTTAACAGCATCAGATCAGGATTTTTAGCGGATTTCATATAGCGTGAATTGTTTCACGTGAGTTTTTACCGAATAACTCAAAACGTATCATACAAATTGGGATTCTTTTAGCTTCCTGATTTTCCCCAAGGTCCTTTGATAATAAAAATTTGTTCTTGATTCTATTGCCCTCATCAAACAAACCATAATTGATAATAAATTTTAAAGAGACAACCCTGCGCGATTGCTAATAGGAAACATGCTCCACTTTGAGGCCTATCATGAGAGGAAGAGAATAACTATCGTTGTGATTATTATGCAATTTGTAGAGGAAAAAATTTTTTATCATTAGAACTGAGAAAATGTTTGACAGTGTGTGAATTAAACGAAAACAAAAAGTCGTACATGAAAAAAGAATAAATTTGTACGTAATTGGGCTTTCACAAACTTATGTTACCCAGTAAAAAACCCAAGCGATATTACGTTTTACGAAACTTTCTTTTCTCGTTCAAGAAATTATTCCTCTGTCATCTCTTAAAAGGTTCTCACTTGCGTAGTAAATTTTCTGTCAAGCTTCAAAAAATATTAAACATCTCAAAATATGCTTAATAAACAGCGTTTGGGCAGGGACTGGTTAGCGAGAGTAGCCTTCGATTAAGGTTCAGTAGAGCTCTGAGAATAAAAATCGGTTTTAATATGAAGTTTTGATCTAAGATGCATTTATGAAGCAAAATGAAAGAACGGATTAAGTGGAAAAGCCTGAGGGTTGGTTTTAAATAAAATCAGAGCTCTTAAAACTCTGCCTCTCTCAAAGTATACAATAGAAAGCAGAAATTAGCCGGACCAAAGACTTAGGACTTTGTCACGAGATCACTTGAGCTTAAACGTTTTAGACAAGTCACGACATTGGGTAATATTATTATTTATTCATAGAAACAAAGGTTAAATATGCATTAAGTTCAACGACAAAGCTTGAAACGTGGCCGAGCGAACTTAGATTCCCCTTACGCGATGTCTGGCTGTTTAAATATGCCCGGGTTGAAGTCTTTCTGATTTCATACAAGTATGAAACGTGATTTCAAACTGTCCATACTTGATTAAACAGTAGTATCCTATAATAAAACAAAAAAAACATGTATGATCCTGGTATGGGTACCAAGCAACCATATAAGATCCTATCACGCTTACCAAGATTAATGAATCTTTTTTCCTTCCAATTGCGTTTTCAAAGTTATACCGATAAGGCATTACTTATTTCTGTCAATGTTTTTTTTTAAGTTATAACTAAGTAACTTTCTGTGAAGCTAGTCTATACATCTGAATACTCAGTTTTAGGAAACACGCAAAACTAAATTGTCGCATCGAACTTTCTTCGAAACAATTTTCTAAAACTATGCACTTGAAAATTATTGTTCTAGCTCACTCAAAGCGTCAAAACTAGACTGCGCATGCAATATCTTAAATAAAATTGCCGTAGGAATACATTATAAGGAAATTCTGTGACATTCTTCAAAGTTTTTTATGTCATATAAAACTCTGTATGGTTTCCAAGAAAAATATTTTAAAACTACAACCGAAATTGAAGATTATAGAAGTTTCGGCCTTCAATTTTTTTATTCTATGTTTTTCAAGACATCATATATGATCTTTGTAATACTACGAAAAATAAAATCCAAATCAAAAATGCCTTAGTATGATTAATACGATCTAAAAATGATATAATATGAAATCAAAGAAAATTGTGTGATGAGTAGTAAGCTGGGCGCTGCCTACGCAAACAACGCTACAGTCCCAAAATAACGTCCTCAAGTGAATGGACTCTAGTGTGCTCAATTCATTTCAACAAATTATGATTTAAAAACAATGAAAAAACCAAACCGGGCCGATAAGTTTACCAAACCGGGCCGAAAAACCAAACCGGGCCGAAAAACCAAACGCAATTTTAGCAGCATCAGATCAGGATTTTTAGCGGATTTCATATAGCGTGAATTGTTTCACGTGAGTTTTTACCGAATAACTCAAAACGTATCATACAAAATGGGATTCTTTTAGCTTCCTGATTTTCCCCCAAGGTCCTTTGATAATAAAAAATTGTTCTTGATTCTATTGCCCTCACAAACAAACCATAATTGATAATAAATTTTAAAGAGACAACCCAGCGCGATTGCTAATAGGAAACATGCTCCACTTTGAGGTCTATCATGAGAGGAAGAGAATAACTATCGTTGTGATTATTATGCAATTTGTAGAGGAAAAAATCTTTTTATCGTTAGAACTGAGAAAATGTTTGACAGTGTGTGAATTAAACGAAAACAAAAAGTCGTACATTAAAAAGAATAAATTTGTACGTAATTGGGCTTTCACAAACTTATGTTACCCAATAAAAAACCCAAGCGATATTACGTTTTACGAATTTTTTTTTTCTCGTTCCAGAAATTATTCCTCTGTCATCTCTTAAAAGGTTCTCACTTGCGTAGTAAATTTTCTGTCAAGCTTCAAAAAACATTAAACATCTCAAAATATGCTTAATAAACAGCGTTTGGGCAGAGGCTGGTTAGCGAGAGTAGCCTTCGATTAACGTTCAGTAGAGCTCTGAGAATAAAACTCGGTTTTAATATGAAGTTTCGATCTAATTTTCATAAAAAAGAACTGCTTTTTGAGAACTTTTTGAAATGTTTTTCCTCAGGTGTCGTAAAAGAAACTGCATCTTCGTTTGAAGAACAACTCGATTATGTTCAAGTTTTCGAATCCACTTTGGGCATTGTAACCTCATCAGCCCCAAGATTTTTTATTGAACTTCGTTTGCATTCTCTGGTAGGAATCATTTACAGAAGTTTTCGATTTGAAAGAGATG
This sequence comes from Convolutriloba macropyga, assembly GCF_964194025.1. Taxonomy (NCBI): domain Eukaryota; kingdom Metazoa; phylum Xenacoelomorpha; order Acoela; family Convolutidae; genus Convolutriloba; species Convolutriloba macropyga. Next base: position 43,995,342 of record NC_134469.1, read on the forward strand.
TTTATACGCAATTTCGGTTCAAGTTTCTACCAAACGAGACAAGTTGTAAAACCGACTTCGCATTGGTTATTTTCCTGAAAAAAATTCTTAGGAGTTGGCCGCATTTGATGACGTGTGTTTTTGATAAAATTGAGGTTCATGTCATACAGTAAAATATTAATATTCTAGTCTTCTTCTTTTTATTATGTTCTTCTGTTTTCAAAAAAATTGCTCATTCAACAATAAATAGCTCATTCCTTTTGTTGTTAGTTTTTATTTTGTTATCAGCCCAAGGTTCTTTTTCTTAGCTATAACGGATTGCTTTGAAAAGTATTTTTCCATGATTGTTCTCAAGAGAGTTAACAGTGCTTAAAACTTCACGTCAATTCTCGTGTTCATAGACAATTCGCGGACGAAAAAAGTCACGATTCGTTCAGCGTATATTATTTTGTGTTTTTGTATCATTATGTAGAGTTTAATTTTCCCAGTTTTTTATTGTCAAAATCCAAATTATAATGTAAAAAAGAGAATAAAAGATTTTTTCTGTTGCTTTGAATTGAAGTTGCAAAAAAATCAAGCTTAAAAAATTATGAAAAAGATCAAAATATGTTTAAAAACAGCGTTTGGGCAGAGACTGGATGGCGAGTGTAGCCTTCAATTAAAATTCAGTAAAACTCTGAAAACATAATTTGGTTTTAATATCAATTTTTGATCTAAGATGCATTTATGAAGCAAATTAAAACTTTCTTAAACAAGAGCTGCTTGTTGAGAACTTTTTTTTAAATGTTCTTCCTCATGTGTAGTAAAATAAACTGCAGCTTCGTTTGAAAAATAACTCGATAATTGTTCCAGTTTTCGAAACCACTCTGTTCATCGTAGATCCATCAGCCCCAAGAATCTTTATTGAACTTCTTTTGCATTTGATAGTAGCAATCATTTACAGAAGTTTTCGAATTGAACGAGATGTTTACACGCAATTTCAATTCAGGTTTCTCCCAAACGAGACAACTTGTAAAACCGACTTTACATTGGTTATTTACCTGAAAAAAAATCTCAAGAGTTAGTCGCATTTAATGACGTGTATTTGGATAAATTGATGTTACTGTCATATAGTAAAATTTTAATTTTCTAGTTTTCTTCTTTTTATTATTTTTTTCTGTTTTCAAAACAATTTTGCTCATCAACAATAAATAGCTCATTTTTTTATTGTTAGTTTTTGTTTTGTTATTAACCAAGGTTCTTTTTTTAGCTATAACGGATTGCTTTTATAAGTTTTTGTCCATGATTTTTCTCAAGATAGTTAACAGTGCTTAAAATTTTATATCAGTTTTTGTGTTCATAGACAATTCACGGATGATAAAAACTCACGTTTCGGTCATCGTACTTTATTTTTTGCTTTTGTATCATTTTGTAGAGTTTACTTCTCCCAGTTTTTTATTGTCATAGTCCAAATTAGAATGTAAAAAAGAGAATTAAAGATTTTTTCTGTTGTTTTGAATTGAAGTTGCAAAAAAGTCATATATATCAGCCGTATGTTTTTTCTGCAGAGTATTTAAGTTTTTGATATTTAAATTCTGAAATTTTCCTCTAGATAAATCTTTTTCCCCACACAAAAAACCAACACAAAAAAAACATTATATTACTCCACTTCCAAAAATTGCGCCCTCCTTTGAGTTTCAAATTTTTGAGAGTTTTTCGTTTAACTGAACTTTTGGGCGTGTATACACAAATCAAGTGAATTGATTGATATTTAGCAACTGATTGTTATTTATTTTTTATTGAACTCAACACAAACAACATTATATTACCCTGCTTCAATATACAGCTGGTCATTACCCGGGTCGGGAAAAAATCGGAAAAATATGTAAGTTAACCGGTGAAAAGTTGAATTATTCATCGCAATTTTTTAATATAATTTTGCGGTGAACTGCGGTGAATGCTGTGAATTTATGTAATATCACCGCTAGAGTCAGCAGTGAACTTACAAAAATTATACTGCTTCTGCCACTGCGCCACTTCTCGCTTAAATTTAGCATAATTGTTTTGAATTAAAATCGAACTCACTCTTCTTTTATGTAAAACATATGCGTCGAACTTTTGCAAGATAAGCGGTGAAATTACAAATTTTAGCGGTGCAATATGGTGAATACGGTGAAATTATGTAAGTTCACCGCTAACTCTAGTGGTGAAGCTACATAAATTCAACGCCTAAAAAATGTTTCAAAAAGATGTATGATAATTCGTGGGTAAATTTTCCGTGCGTCTTTCAATAAATGTATCTTAACTTCATTGAACAAAAGAGAATTCGAAGTGTTTTCTAAGCGGTGACTTTGTTATTTCACCTCATTCGTTGCTGTTCCCACACAATTTTAACACGTCTTTTCTAAGCGGTGAATTTATGTAAGTTCACCACTAAGTTAAGCGGTGATTTTATGTAATTTAATCACATTCACCGCTTATCATACATAAATTGGACAATTTTTTTCAAAGCAGGGATTTTATGTATTTTCAGCGCTAAATTCAGCGATTAAATTCAGCGGCGAAATTGCGTTGAATTTTTTCACTGCATTCACTGCCTGATTTATATATTTCATCGCATTCACCGCTTATCTTACAAAATTTTTCGCATTCAGCACTTAGCTTAAATAATTTTGCGTTGAATGGCGGTGACACCTCGACCATGGTATACATTTCTATTCTACTGATTTTTTCGTTTCTGTTGCGATTGTGGCGTCTATCTTCAGAATACTTAAATTGCTTCATCTTTCGAAGGACTGAATTTCACTGCTAATAATTTAATTCAGTAAAAATGCAATTGGTAACAGTTCTAGCTCGCAAATTTTTTCCAATAAGGTTGTAAATTCGTCAGCTTCATTTGACTTGATTTAAAGCAAACAGTTTTTTTGTCCGCGTTTATTGTGGTCTGATAATCATTGAGGAAATTTCCAGTGATACAAATTGCCGATGGTTTTTTTTTTCAAATCCATTTTGTTTTGTATATCATCAAACTTTATATAAATAGCACAAAAGTTGTACAGGAACAATGAAATTTGATTTTCATATTTGAAAAGTGAAATGGAGAATGGTAGGTTACGAACGCAAAAAAAACCAAGCAGAGAACTAGCTGTATAGACAAACAGAATATTTAGAGAATTCAAAGGCATACATTTTTAAGCAAAAATATATGTTTTAAGATGTGCAAAAATGTGCAAAAAAGGAATAAAGTCGGCTGAAACGCTCAGAAAAGTCTCATAACTGTTACTTTTCCAACAAAAATCACATTCTAAAACCATTTTTTACGCTAAGTACTGCCTCTTCATTTCCAGTCTTTTAAAAACTGCCTACATAACGTTCAGAGAACACTAGAAGCGAAAAAATTCACCTGAGCTTTGTTTCGGGGCCTGAGCTTTGTTGTGAGCCAAGCACCCATAATCATAGGTTGATTCATACAGATGTTGATGCCAGTAATTTGATTAACTTTAAATCAGTTATATTTGATTTTGAATTCTAACTTTCCACCAAAACCGCTGATGTACAACTTATTGACATAAAGGACACTTTTTGGACGTTTGGACACCCCTCATTAGTTCTCCCATCTTCCGCAATATTCGTTTTTTTTTCTAAATTTCTAAATTGAAAAAATGTCTATCAGCTATTTTTGAATTATCCAAACCACGGCGTGCATTGTCGCAGAGAGAGATTAAGTCTGATTTTTAAA
>NC_134469.1:44006538-44014038 GCF_964194025.1 Convolutriloba macropyga
TACATTTTCCCGAGCAAAAATTTCAGATAGTCATTAGTTTTCTTAACAATGTCATACTTCACATCTGGTCTCGGCATAAGACCAACAACTCTAGTTTCAGTTTTTTGATCCATCAGACACATCGCAAAAGCATACAGTTTAGCTGCGGTACTTCTGGGACTTTCGGGTACAATCCATTTTTTTGTTGGGTGAAAAGAAATGTCATTATTTCCCACTACCAAAATACACATGTCAAATTTTGAGCAAAAGAGTAAGTCTTCGGCGTTGAGGTGTTTGACTCTAAGACCCGGTCGGCATCTGAGGGAAACATTATTTGCCTGTAGAAGATTATCCTCGTCGATTTCTTTACTGAGTCTCACAAGATTGCTGTCTCCCACAATGATGATTGAAGGTCTAAAACCAATAACCCAATCAGTATCAAGAACACATTAAAGAGAGCGAGCTGGCCCTTTCAGCGCAGCTTAGATTTCACAGCTTGACTTTCTCAGTAGCTAGTTGTTGCTTCGGAGGACTATCTTAAGCTTAATTGAGGGAAGGGGGGGGGGTGGGGTGGAGGAGAGAGGGCGGCGGCATAAGGGGGATGATGGCTCAATAAAAAAGATATCACTAATAAAATAAAAAATTTCATTTGAGAGCAATAAATAAAACAAAAATTAGTTTTGATTGAGTTTTAAATTCCTTAAAAACGCAAGAATCTATACTTCCGAAATCTACAATCTAAGTTTGAAGTGAATCAACTAATTGTGCTCAAAGCGTTCATTCATAACACTTACAAAAAGGCACGTCTCCTGCACTAGAACAACAGTTTTGTATCTCAACTCCTCAGCCGGAATAATTTCCATATCATTTAGACCAAATAACTCAAAAAAAAATCCATGTGACCTGGGAAGCTGTGCGGGTTTATACTCCTTATCAATTTTAGCAAATTTTCCAACAGCGAAGATGCCGCTTGAGTTCGAGAAAAAACTATCAACGCGAAAAAACCTTAGATCATTTAGTTGAAAGATACATTAAGCTAAATTTTCACCTATACGAGTGTACGACAACGACGCAAAACATTTTCCGTGGTTTCGAAATCTGGAAAAAAGAAATCAACGTTGTCACCGCAAAACAGTTTTACACTTTCACTGACCGAGGTCAGTCCTTGCAAACATTTTTCAGAAGCTTCAATGGGTATTTTTTCGAAAGACGCTTGATGCCTTACGAACTGTTCGACGATCGCTTCAGGCTCTTTGATAGTACCCTGAACAGCACTTAGCAAACCATGATTCGCAGATTCGAAACAAAAGGCCGAACAGCAGCAAAGCGGTCCATTCCTTTTGACTTGTTCATACAGGTGTCTCATCGTGTGGAAATTAAAAGACTGGGAATCTGAGCCATAGATCTCAACAAAATTTTCAAAAAACAACTCGATTAAACTTTCTGCCTCCAATAAACTCTCCTGCTTTACCTCAAACTGTGACAAAATTCTGATGGCGGAGCAAAGGCGGATGAACCTTTGAAAATAGGACCTTTCTATTGAAACAACGTTAAAAACAAGCGGAGCAATATGAAAAAAACAGCTTGAAATTGAACGCTTTCCAAAATTGAACGTCGGATAGTGATTTTGTTCTGTGTTGAATATCGAACGGCACCTTAACCCTAGACATCAGAGTCTCTGCTTTTTGCATTAACGGACCTTTCGCTAAAGATATTAGTAATTTCGATAATGTTTTACCAGTACCCAAAAAAATTTGGTGCATCGGGTCTATGGGACAATTCCACGGTAGATTAATAATTTTATTTAAAGGAGTTGACAACTTAATTCGAAATTTCATCGTTTCACCATCGTCTGCAGTTTTACCACAGGCTCGAAAATCAAGGTTTTCACGTAGAACAAAAGATTTTGTTGCAGGAAAAAGCATTCGATGATTTTTTGAGAGACCTTTCATAAAACAATGCGGACAGGAGAAGTAGCCATTGAATTGGTTCATACAAAGAACGCAAGCGGCTGCAGGCATGTCTGCAACAATTGAGCGCATCCAAAAACTAACAACACCTAATCCCTCAATTTCTAAGTTAGCGTCGAACAAAGATTCCAGCTCAAGAACGATTCGCGGTAACAAAACGTGAAATTCTGGCTTTGATTTGCCATGCCACATCGCGAGCAAGCACAGATTGGAAAATATTCCTCTAAGTTTAGGCGGAAGATTATATAACTGCACCCATATCGGCCAAACAGAGAACTTAGAAGACTTAAAAACAGGCGCACCATCTATGTTCAAAACTAGTTGCACCTGAGGTTTTTTGAAAAAGTCACACGAAGTTTTCCATGAACAATTGCCATCCCATGACATCAAAATATACGAAACGTTCCGAAGCAAAACCTTCTCTATTTGGCTCCTAACATCTACAAAGCAAAGCTTAGCATTCTCAAAATTACTAGTTGACACTGTTGGTAAAAAAGGAATAGAGAGCTTGGCGAATAAGTTATTAGGCACAGGTAAATTTTTCGCAAAAAGCTTAAGGATATCCTGACGGCCGACTTTGGAAAATTTATGCTTATCGCAGATCATTTCAAACTCTGCCATGAACTTTTCTTTTGACGATGTAGAACCAGCAAACAACTGTGTGCCCTCCTCCTGAAACATAAATGATTCCACGTCCTCATTGTCAAAGCGACAATCATTAACATTTTCTTCTTCAATCAGGTCTAATCTCACAGGGGTCGAGCAAAAAACAGTTTTATCAAGTTCCTGAATGGGGTGGGTGATATTGGCTTCAGTGTTACTAGATGGAGAAGATTCAAGCTGAAAGCAGGATGGCGTCTTAATCAGACTTACTTCTAGTTGCCCAAAGTAGGAATCGTACGAAATGTAACTTTCGTTATTATCACTTTCCTTTGATGCTTCATAAAAGCATCTCCTAGTAGGAAGTTTATCTACTAAAATGCGCCTACATGGTGTTTCGTAAACGGGTTCGGGATTATCTTTATTAACCGGTGTTGAAGCTATAGCTGTGGTCTGTGTTTTCTTGCGCTTTTTAGGAGGTTCAGGATCATTGGCGAAAGGGTTACCGTGATGACTTTTAAAAGGACAAAGACAATTAACATTAAAGCTACCGAAGAAATGTCTGGAATAAAACACAGTAAGCTCTTCACCAGGTTTGATGTCTCTTAAAGCTGTGCAGTATATGAGTTTAACCTTATGTTTGTACTCGACATTCGCTTTGCATGAGGCATTTACGAAAGAAACCGGACCCAGCATTAGCCATTGAATATTCTTTAACTTGCTATAGATGACAGACATATCATTATAGTCGTCTACAATATCACAGTCTTCAATTTCTGCTAAATACCCAACAACTCCATTTATCACCTCACCTTTGGCAATTTCGCTTTCAGCAAACAGTCCAATTTGTTTAAATGACTCGCTAGGAAGGTAATTTACCACTTGATAATTTACTGACTCAATACTTTTACCGTATTCCTCATCCAAAAAACAGCGCAAAGCAGCCGTGCCTTCATTTTCGTCCAACTCCTCATCAACCACAATTTTGTGAGAGCGAACACCCTCCCGATCGACCCAACGAATTGTTAAGCTGTAGTCAATTTTGGCCAATTGTCTCCAGGTCACACAGCTCTTTGTGAAAATGCTAGCCGAGTAGACATACGGATTCAAATTTGTGCTCGACATTATCCTCTAAAAATTTTCTAAACCCATGAGAAAGTAACAACTGATATAAGTTCGAGAGCGAAGGAATTCGAAGACAAGAGTGAGGAAATCCAAATTACTATAAGATTCACAAAATGAGACTGAACATTACGCAGAAACTGCCAACTAAACTTTAAGTTTTTAAATGTGCGTCCCTTTCAGAGCGCAAACATTGGGCATTGATTATCACAAGGGAAGCAAGGATAAACATTTACATCTCGTCAACTAAATCAAAATATCGGATCAAGTATCAAAAAAAATTGGGCAGAGTGCAACAATTACCAATAACACAGTAAATAAAAATAAGACGTCAAGGATTAAATTGCACTTCTGAGTCTCCGAGCATATTAAATCGGAGCAAATAAAGAAATAGATACAGTTCATGGGAGATAAAAACACCATGAAAGAAAATAAGCAATCACGTACTGCACAAGTAAGCTGGTTAAAAATTTACTTTTACGCAAGCTTTTAGCGAGTTGATGTAGAATGTTTGAACCGAATTCGAACTTTTACTGAATTTAAGTTTGAACCGAATTTGAGTATCCTTCAGAGCAAACAAATAAAACACAGTACATTGAAGAGAAGAACATCCAGAAATCATTCAAATTCTACAATCAAACCCATGAAAGAAAATACAAGCACGTTTCTGCTCAAAAAAGCAAGTTAAAAAGTAATTTACTGCAAGAGTTTTTAGACTTTAATGTTTAACTCACTCAGAACGAGCAAACTCAGATTAAATTTCGTCGTTACTTCCCTCTTTTCTTGTGCCTTCAGAGTTTCTCTCGTTCCTTTCTCGCACGCCTAGTGCATTTGCAGCGTCTTTTGCGCGACGCAGCGCGTACAGGCTATCCCCGCAGAACCTCTTTACAGCTTCTAAAAAAATTTACTTCAAATCTTTTGCTCTGGAAAGACTAGTAGGTGCCTGATTTTATTTCATTAGCGAGGTGTACATTTCACTTGCTATTTAAATTGTGTAGTACAATAAAATCAATTAATTTTAGGTGCTTAAAAGGGGAAGAGTAAGGAAAAATAGGAAGGACGTAAAACTAAATGTTGAAACTAGCGCTTCTGAAACTTATATCTTCCTATCAGAAATGAGGTGTAATTTTGAGCTTAATGTGATACCTTGGAAGTACTTCTCATCCTCTTCAGAGGCAAAACATCGTCCTTCGCCGGTCGCTCTCTGTGCAAACCAACAAGTTTTCATGCGCTCATCTCTTGTTAGAATGCATCTGTTTAGATAACGGCCATATCCCGCGTAGTCATCGCGAGATCCCTCATAGCCCAACAGATCTTTCCCCTTATATATAAGTTGTCTGCTTGCCGTTTTACGCCTCCTCTCGACCTCTTTGGAGTTCTTAAATAAGCAATTTGAAACGTAACCGACCCAAGGTTGGAGGAATTTCTCTAGAACGACCAGTGCGAGCTCTAATCAATTATCAGTGTCAGGCCGCTTGTCGGGGGGAGCCTGGATAGGACACAGAAACACATTAGCGGGCTTCAAATGACGCCATTACAGGTTAAAAAATTAATATACAGGTTTAAAATTACAGGTTTAAGCCATTACAGGTTTAAAATGAAAAAATGACATCAATGTCAGCGCACTTATTATTTGACTTTTAGTATTAAATTGCCGCCGATTGAATTTAGCGGCTTGTAACTGTGAATGAGAGAATTTTGGATCCCTCAAAACGCGAGAATCACTTAAAGAGAACCGAACTCAATTTAAAGCAGGAACTCACAATTTGACGAAGTGACCTCGATATAAACAGCATCTGATTTCTGGCGTCCACCTCAAGCCTGTTGCTCCTTCTAAGGGCCTCTTCGACGTTCATTAGAGCGACAACGCAGTTCAATTTGCCAGCACGTTCATAGCCTTGTTCAGGCTCGTCCTTAAAAAAAACTTAAATATACTTCGAGTGAACTTCACAGATTTGTGTCCCTTTCAGAGCACAGAGAAAAAATTGTTTAAATGCGATAAATTTTTAGTTGTGACAAAACATCCGAGCCGAGAACTAACCTCAACACGAATTGCTTCAGAGCTCATTCTGATATTGAAAGTGGCTGCTTGTCTGCGGTGAAATAAATTGTCAACACAATTTGCAATATTCAGTAAAAAATCTGAAATTCCACCAAAAGATTTAGAAAACCTAAAATTGTCAAGCTTCAAATGAACAATGCCACAACAAACGAGAAAAAAATACAGGAAACAGGAAATGAGATTTTTCAACTCATATATACACAAAACCAAATATTGAACATCGAAAGACAACAGTAAAACAAATGAGTATAGCTTTGCTGATCGCAGAAATTAAGCTTCAGTTCTTTGATAATTTATGGAAACGTGTAAACACGATGGAAACAAAACACTCTAACAATGAAAAATTAGTGTCAGTAAAACAAGGAGGGCACCAATTTGTGCTATGTAAGCTTACCCTGCAGAGTGACAGGAAACAATTTCTGTGAACAAATATTCATCAAAAGCGCACGTCATCAGAAGCAATTATTAGGTTATACAAATCAGAACCCACAAAATTTAATGATCCGGTTATAGAATTTTTAATTTCAACCAAAATGAAGATTTTCTTCAAACTGAAATTTTAGCTTAAGTCAATATAAAAAGAATAGGAGCTCAAAACAATATTTCTGGCAAGTGAAAAACAAACACAAACAGACACCGATTTAGAAGATTTGATGCCTAATCAGTTTCTTCCACGTCGTTCGGTTGTTCATTCTCCTTTTGTTCAGATCGCCGCTTTTTACGAAGAAAATCACAACCCTGTTGGTTGACATGCTTTAAAATAAACCTATATTTCTCCTCCGAGAAGTCCAACTTCATTACTTTACCCATAACTTCTCGGAAAACTTGAGTCCTTTCTTCAACCGCTGGCTCTCGCCCGGCAGACAGAATTTTCCTGGGCTCAATGCAAAACTTTAGCCTTTCCTCCTCCGTCCACATCTTATTGGCTATGGCCATGGCTCTCTCCCGGTAGGTCGAGCCTCCCAGGGCAAATAAATTGATTCCTTTCCAAATATAAGCCTCTGCATGAGTTTCTTCCTCATTTTCTGGAATGGGCACACCTTGGTTGAGTTCTGCATTTTGGTGCAACCGATTAATTTCATCAATTGCCTTCTTGGCAAACGTCATATATTGACCTAGAACTTGGTTGCCCGCATCCAGACGAGCCGCAATTCTATCCATTAGATGATGAAATTGATCCCAGCAGAATTCCTTAAACAAAAACAACTTTAAAAAACAATCGACTCACGTCGGGCGTGTTAATCTCGAACGACTGGTTAAAGGTAAGGCTCTGCAATGAATAAAGGTCAGACGAAAAAATCGCAAGAATAAAGACCATAGGACAATTGCTAAACCTTTGTTTGAGAGCAACTTCAAACTTCATTGAGTTAGGATAACTACTTAGGCTATGCTCGCATGACGAAATCAAGAGCTGGTTAAAAAGGCTTGTCTTATATTCAAATACTTCAGCAAAAACATTACCAGCCATTTTGAAAAAATGAGCGTCCCTTACAGAGCACTGGTTTCTATTTACGATCAAAAAATTACCTCTTGTGGTTATGTTGGGGCGGGTTTTGTCCAGTTGGATTGTTCTCACATTGGTTCAGATAATGGTCTACTATATGGTTTATTTCCGGCATATCTGGCAAATCGTTATCATCATTATCAGCATAATCATCCTCGTTGCTGCTCGCAACGGGGATTTCTATATCTTTTCTAGTCTTTGGACACATTTTTTTGCAAGCGTTCGCTTGGGTATTAACTTCTTCAGCCTCATCGTTGCAAGAG
>NC_134469.1:44019038-44041756 GCF_964194025.1 Convolutriloba macropyga
ATTTAAACGAAATTTATGATGCTTTTCTTGTAAATGATCGTTGAGCCAGCAACACAAGCTTTAATTTCCATTATTGAACGTAATTTTTAACCCTCTGTGTTTAGAGATATTGGCAATTTAACAATATAAACATTTTTCAAAAATTTGAGACCTCGAACAGTAATTTCAAAATTGTACGTTAATAACTGCGGTTATTAATTCACAAAGTCTCTGAATCATTTATAGTGCTATTTTGCTGCAGGTAATTTGCTACCCAACATGCTGAGTCCACCGAACTTGAAACCAGTAAAGCTATCACTTTTTGTTGCCAAGCACCTTTTTGGTTGTTTTTTTCTGTACTTTCCCTAATAAAAGCCTGAGGGGCTTTGCAAAAAGTGAAAAGTTCTCATCAAGATAGGCTACCAACATTGTTAATTTGATTATACGTATAGTATACTGGATGCAATTTCCTAGAGAATGCTCAGAAATAATTAAACATCACGCAATTGCGATATTTTCTTTGAAACGTATCACTTTTACAGCAAATTTTAGAAATTCATTCATTTTAAAGAAACTTCTAACGCAAACAGTCTATGTAATCTTTCAATTGATCACATTTGCTTAACAATAGGCCATAAAATAGTGTTTTGAAGTTTTTGTTGTGAGATATTAGGACCTTAACTAAAAAACGCTTTCTGAAAACTTAAGCCCTCAAACAACTTTTTCCAGAATCTACATTCAAAGCTGATCTCTATTAATTCACAAACCCTCTGAAACAGTTTAAGAGAAATATTACTAGGAACAATTGGCCACCAAATATATTAAATCTGACCCACTGGAAACCAGTAAAGCTATCAGTTTTTGTTACAAAAATCTTTTTTGGTTGTTTTTTTTTGTACTTTTCCTAATAAAAGCCTGAGGAGTTTTGCAAGCAGTGAAAAGTTCTCATCAAGATAGGCTAACAACATTGTTAATTTGATTATACGTATAGTATACTGAATGCAATTTCCTAGAGAATGCTCAGAAATAATTAAACATCACGCAATTGCGAGTTTTTTTTTGAAACGTATCATTTTTACAGCAAATTTTAGAAATTCATTCATTTTAAAGAAACATCTAACGCAAACAGTCTATTTTATCTTTCAATTGATCACATTTGCTCAACAATAGGCCATAAAATAGTGTTTTGAAGTTCTTGTTGTGAGATATTAGGACCTTAACTAAAAAACGCTTTCTGAAAACTTAAGCCCTCAAACAACTTTTTCCAGAATCTACATTCAAAGCTGATCTCTATTAATTCACAAACCCTCTGAAACAGTTTAAGAGAAATCTTACTAGGAGCAATTGGCCACCAATTATATTAAATCGGACCCATTTGAAACCAGTAAAGCTATCAGTTTTTGTTACAAAGATCTGTTTTGGTTGTTTTTTTTCTACTTTTCCTAATAAAAGCCTGAGGAGTTTTGCAAGCAGTGAAAAGTTCTCATCAAGATAGGCTACCAACATTGTTAATTTGATTATACGTATAGTATACTGGATGCAATTTCTTAGAGAATGCTCAGAGATAATTAAACATCACGCAATTGCGAGTTTTTCTTTGAAACGTATCATTTTTAGAGCAAATTAAAAAAATTCCTTCGTTTTAAAGAAACATCTAACGCAAACAGTCTATATGTTCTTTCAGCTGATTACATAGGCTTAACAATGGGCCATAAAATAGTGTTTTGAAGATTTTGTTGTGAGATATTAGGACCTTAACTAAAAAAACGCTTTCTGAAAACTTAAGCCCTCAAACAATTTTTCCCAGAATCTACATTCAAAGCTGATCTCAATTGATTCACAAACCCTCTGAATCAATTTAGGCGAAATATTACTAGGAACAATTGGCCACCAAATATATTAAATCTGACCCACTGGAAACCAGTAAAGCTATCAGTTTTTGTTACTAAGATCTTTTTTAGTTGTTTTTTTTTTCTTTTCCTAATAAAAGCCTGAGGGGCTTTGCAAGCAGTGAAAAGTTCACATCAAGATAGGCTACCAACATTGTTAATTTGATTATACGTATAGTATACTGGATGCAATTTCTTAGAGAATGCTCAGAGATAATTAAACATCACGCAATTGCGAGTTTTTCTTTGAAACGTATCATTTTTACAGCAAATTAAAAAAATTCCTTCGTTTTAAAGAAACATCTAACGCAAACAGTCTATATGTTCTTTCAACTGATTACATAGGCTTAACAATGGGCCATAAAATAGTGTTTTGAAGATTTTGTTGTGAGATATTAGGACCATAACTAAAAAACGCTTTCTGAAAACTTAAGCCCTCAAACAATTTTTCCCAGAATCTACATTCAAAGCTGATCTCTATTGATTCACAAACACTCTGAATCAATTTAGGCGAAATATTACTAGGAACAATTGGCCACCAAATATATTAAATCTGACCCACTGGAAACCAGTAAAGCTATCAGTTTTTGTTACAAAAATCTTTTTTGGTTGTTTTTTTTTCTTTTCCTAATAAAAGCATGAGGGGCTTTGCAAACAGTGAAAAGTTCACATCAAGATAAACTTCTAACATTGCTAAATTGATTTTGCGTATAGTATACTGGATGCAATTTCTTAGAGAATGCTCAGAGATAATTAAACATCAAGCAGTTGCGAGTTTTTGTTTGAAACGTATCATTTTTACAGCAAATTTAAAAAATTCCTTCATTTTAAAAAAAACATCTAACGCAAACAGTCTATGTATTCTTTTAAGCAATTACATTAGCTCAACAATGCGCCATAAAATAGTGTTTTGAAGATAGGACCATAACTATAAAACGCTATCTGAAAACTTAAGCCCTCAAAAAAATTTTCAAAAATCTACATTCAAAGCTGATCTCTATTGATTCACAAACCCTCTGAATAAGTTTAAGCGAAACAACACTAGAAGCAATTGGCCACCAATTATATTAAATCGGACCCACTGGAAACCAGTAAAGCTATCAGTTTTTGTTACAAAGAATTTTTTTAGTTGTTTTCTTTGTACTTTTCCTAATAAAAGCCTGAGGGGCACCCAACTGATCTCTCTTAAAAACTGTAATTATTATTTGAAAGTAGATTACAGAAGGAATTCAAAATTCTAGGTTGGGAGGGATATTTTTCGCTCCATCGTATAGAAAAAATGATTTAAACAAATTTTTTTTTTGGTAATTTCACCAACTTTTTCTCCCTTCAACACTTTGCAGTTTCACTTGCACCCAACTGACCTCTCTGAAAAACTGTAATTATTATTTGAAAGTAGATTACAGAAAGAATTCAAAACTCTAGGTTGGGAGGGATATTTTTCGCTCCGTCATATAAAAAAATGATTTAAAAATACTTTTTTTTTTGGTAATTTCACCAATTTTGTCTCCCTTCAACACTTTGCAGTTTCACTTGCACCCAACTGACCTCTCTGAAAAACTGTAATTATTATTTGAAAGTAGATTACAGGAAGAATTCAAAACCCTAGGTTGGGAGGGATATTTTTCGCTCCATTGTATAGAAAAAATGATTTAAAAATACTTTTTTTCTGGTATTTTCACCACTTTTCGTTGAGTGTTCACTTGCGTCTTCTGGTTGAGTGTTCACTTGCGCAATTATTTGGATTATTTTTTCTTCACCCAGAGCCACATTTTGGTGTGTTTTTTATATTATTTTTCTGCAAGAATCTTGCAAGATAACCATTCGTCTTGCAAGAATCTTGCAAGATAACCATTCGTCTTGCAAGATCTTGCAAGATAACCATTTTTCGCAAGATTCTGGCAGAATCTTGCAAGATAACCATCTGGTCTCGACTGGGGAAAAGAGGCAAAAATATTAAATGTTTGTCAATACACTTACGCTAAAGTTGAAAAAAATTACGGTAAGTGGCAAATGTTCACAAGAGCATTATTCCTGTTAATTCCTAGAAAAAGGACAAAATTTGGAAAACTGTTTTGAAATTACAATTCTACGCTCGATGGTTTTTTTAATGACACCACTAATGTCTTAAGCCAAATATATCGATCGGCCAAAAGACGAAGCAAAAGCATGGAAATTTGTATTCTATTATTTATTCTTTTTAAATGTTTAATTCGACTACCACAGTTTTCATTTGTGCAATGAATGCTGTTCACTACTCATCATTACAGAGTGACTAAAATTTCTTACAATCTTGCATTTTCTTATCATTTCTAATTTCTTATTTAGGTAACTTTTTAGTTTGAAATTATCTCGGGGAAAAATCCTCTAATTGACCATAAATGATTATGAATGCATTGTTCTCTGGAAAAACTTTGCTTAATATCAACAGTAATTAAATTTCCATTGAAATACAAATCTACATCACAACTACAATACACTACAATGTCAGTTCTACTTATAATAACAGGAAATATATTAGGGGTGTTTGTGTGCTTTCTATCTAAAATCTTCTGTTAGAAATACGAGGACATACTCGGGGGCAGTTTCCATATCAGCCAATAGAAGAATAAGTTTGTTTGGTTAACTCAAAAATCGTGATATACTTTGTCACTGAAACACATCTTGTCAAGAATCGGACCTAAATCGTTGACATCACGGCGAAAAAAATTATTATCATGTTATGATCAAAATTCTCATCTTTAATTTTTGTGTTCGGAATGAATAGAAAAAAAAACGCTCAACTTTCTCTGATGGATTTCAAATTTAGTCTCTCATTGAAAAACTGACAAGATGAGTTGTCTAGAAAGATATCTTTTTGGTGTTTTTCTGCTCTTCGAGCACTGGCCCTCTGTGTGAGTTTTTAGTCTAATTTGAGCAGTTGCTGTCCCTTCGGATGCTAGCTCGTCTTTCATGCATTCTAGCCTCGTTTTTGGCCGTTGGAACCAGCATAACTGGCAGAAGAGCCATTTGGACTACGAAGTTGGCCACACTGCCACCCTTGAGCAGCTTTTTCTTCACCCCTCCCCACCCGGTGCTAGCCATGACTATCATGTCCGTCTCGAACTTGTCTGCCTCCTGACAGATCTCAATGGCCAGACTCTCCTTCCCAGACGCCTAAACATTATACAAACAAAAATGAGGGCTCTATTCTGCCCCCTTCCCAGACCCTCGCACTAGTCGTTTGTGACTCTTTATTGCAAACTAGATGTTGTTAAGTTAATGTTATTGCGCATGTACATTTCCGAAAAAAATGTAAATTCTCAGGCTATAAGTATTGAAATTTTACGTCACATCTTGCTAGCTTGGTCACCATATACTTTGGTTTTGAGAACCAATCATGGTTTCTTACAAAGTGTTTGAGGTTTCAATGATGGCATCACTTTAAAGAGGATTTTAACTGAGATATAAAAACTATTTTAGAAAATGGCATATTGCTTCCGAATCGAAACCAATATTAACCATTTTGTAAGAGGAAATCGCTGAGTTCACCCAAAATCAATTTAACTGATCTGTCAAAGCTGATGAGAAGGGAATAATTCAAATTTTCCCTTGACGTAGGAACCTGGTTTCCCAACAACCTTCTGCTGCTTGAACCGCTATCAGCGTTTGAAAAGAACTGCTAGCAAGTTTCAGCGAGCTGCACAGTTAGCTACAGAGACCAGGGCATTTTTTTTAATTTTCGGGATATGTGAAAATTTAGTGCAAATAACATTTTATGAAAACCTTTAAATTTGAGAACATTTCTGAGTTAAAATTATCGCCTATTGAATGAAGCCAAACTTCCGAAATTTTGCAAATCGAGATAATGCAAAAGCAGAGTTTTTCATGACAATGGGGTCAATTTTCATTCGCGGGACTACTGAACAAATAAGGAGTCTTTCAAAAAATTCTGCTAACTGAAATTCCAATTATTTTGCTTTGTCTTTGTGTGCTTTAGTAAACAAAAGTGTATTCAAAAACCGCGATTTGAATTGATACTAATCCATGTTTACCAGGCGAAGTTGGCGCTTTATTAGTCAAAACATTACTGGTCAAAACAGACCCTTTGAAACTTAAGCTACACTTACACTAATCCATTAGTGTTGTCCAAAAAAGGCTTTTAGAGACATTTCTTGGACAAAACTGACAAAACAAAGTCGCCTACATAGACAGATTTTTTTCAGTAGGTTTAACAGAGCGTGAAGAAGCAATTTTACATTCTTCAATTCCGATATATTTTCTAATTCACTTATACGTTTAATCAATGATTAAATGCACAAATATCCCTTTTCCCATAATTGAGTTTAATTTATATAATCAAGGGCGATTAAATCTAATTGACACAAATCTCGAAATCTTATTACTCAAATCGTAAAAGATAACAAGGCGGCTCGCTAATGTGCGTTCGCACATGATGTTCCGACCCGAGCTCATCTACATTTTTGACTTAATTGTCAACCAAATGAAGAGATAACAAAAATAGATGTTTCAATTTAAAAAAATGCTACATTTTAAGTTAATTAAACACACTAAATTCTGCCTCGATGAAATAGCAATAATAGATTTCATTCATGTGACATCAATAACTCATCACAAAAAGTCGTATGGCAAAGAAAAATACATCAAAACCACGAAATTTTTGAGAAAACCCATAGTATCAAAGTCAAAAAATTCTACAGCTTTCAACGGAAGGCATTTGATACGCTAACCTATGCCTAGATGATGTGACGACTAGGATGGTTGTCATTCAAAATTTATCAATAAGACATTACAACAAGTCATTGACTATGAAAACAACAACAAAAACAGGCAAAATCCAAAAGTTCGGTTGAAAATTGAGAGAAGAAAGTGTCGAAGCTATTTAAACCATAAGCTTTTTTCTCTGAAAACTTTTTCAGCGATCCATCGAACGTCTTCACTAAGCCAATGGGAGCTATCAATATTAGGATAATGTAATACGATTTCAAAAGGAACCAAAATTACTAAAAAAAATCCAAAAATTATAAAAATTATGAAAACGCGTGAACCGAAGTCAAAAAAACCAATAGTTAGAACACAAAACCGCTAAATAGATAAATTGTTGTTGATGTAGAAAAAAAACGGTTCTGTGATTACCGAGACTGACTTACAATCCACGAATATAATCTTAAGATTGATTTATGTTAAAAAAAAATAAAAAATATTTTTAAAGTCTTAACAGCCATTAAACTCAAAAGCTTTCATAGGAATTCGAAGAATACGCTCAGCTATGCCACGATGTGAATACAAGGATGTTTATGATGCTTAGGTAATCAATAAGACATCACAATATGTCTTATGACTATGAAAAAAAACGACAAATACAGGCAAAAACCAAAATTTCTTTAGAAAAATGGGAGAAGTGTTGAAGCCATTTAAACCATATTTTTTTCTCAGAAAGTTTCATCTATGATCCTTTGGACGGTTTCACTAAAGGAAGATGTAGCCATCAATATTAGGATGACGTGATAAGATTTCAAAATGAACCAATAAAACGAAATGTCCAAAAAATTTTTAAAAAAGTTTGAAATCTTGTGGCATTGAAGACGTATAACCAATAGTTATTTGATAAAGCCGCCAATGAGATTAACTTATGTTGCAGTGGTATGAAGGAGTTCAACCCTGTTTTTACTGAGACGAACTTACAGTTCACAAAAATAAGTTTATGATTTACTAATTTTAAAAAACTTTCGAAAATTCATTTTCAAAGTCTTAACAGCCATTAGCTGTCTACTCACAGTACTAGATAGGTTCACATAATGCTCACTAGCAAATTTATTTCACCTTTAGTCAACAAGTTTATGTCATAGGATTATAAAACTTTAGTAAAACCTCAAAAAAAAATCAAAATTTCATTTGAAATTACGAAATTTGAGATACGAGTCCAAAAAAAAACATGAGCGATCCCCTCGAAACAAATTTTTTGTTCATTGGGCTTCATTTGGTCGTAAAAGAGGTTTGGCTTTAAGGGAACTTCGATATTAAAAGTGTCTAGTAGTCTCTAGGTGACTTGAAAAAACCAAAAAATTTCAAAATTTTCTAAAAAAAGAGCTCCCAAACATAATTCGATTTTTTTTTTATATTTTAAACTTTCCTCTAAGACTAGAACTAGTCTTTCTTATCTCCTTTCGTCTATTAAAAACCTAAAATTGATTTACTTTTTGGCGTGAAATCTAGTTTTGAATTAAATTTTTCGTAGAAAAAACGTTAATTCGAACGAAAATTACGGTAAAAGTGAACAAAAGTGAACCAAATATCCAGTGTTCACATGAAACTTTAAACCTCGATAAATCTTCGCAAAAAACGAAATTCAAAAATATCTTTTTAATTTCGAATTCTACGCTGGACGAGCTTTTTAATGATACCAAGCACATTTCTCTACAATGAATATATCGGTCGGCCAAAATTCACGGAACAAAAAAACCCCATTTGAGTATATAGTTCCTCCCCCCACAAGTGGGGTCGGAACAATTAATTTTGACTTTTGAAAACACGTACCCTAATCTGTCAGCGTTTTCAACAAAACGCGTTTGTGGACAAAACTAATCTCGTCAAAAAATTTCAAATCATGCCAATTTAGCACAGAATGTATTAAGATTGCGTGTGAAATCCACTGGCACAAATCGGTCAATAAGGCCCAATTTGAGGGTCTATACTGACCCCCAAAGTAAAATTTGTTCCATAAAAATTGTGAGTCTTGTAATTTTCCACTTGGAATGTTAGCATTTATGAACTGTTTATTTGTTATATGTTCAAGCGCATAGTAACTTTAAGTGTGTAAGCATGCTTAAAAGCTTGTGGATGGGACGAGCCGATGGACGATGTCCTATGACGTAAAAAGTCTTTTACGTAACGTATTTTTGCTATTATTGTTCCGACCCCACTTGTGGGGAAGAACTACATACTCAAATGTGTTTCTTTGTTGAGACAATTTTGGCCAATCGATATATTCACCGTAGAGAAATGTGAGTGGTATCATTAAAACGCTGGTCCAGCTTAGAAACTGAAATTAAACAGATTTTTTTCGAAGAGCTATCGAGGATTGAAGTTTTGTGTGAAGACATGATAATTGACATGATTTCGTACACTTTTACTGTAATTTTTCTTCAAATTATGATCTTTTCTATAAAATCTTTAATTCAAAATTACATTTCACGCCTCAAAGTGAATCGATTTTGTATTCATAATACACGAAAGGTGATAAAAAACACTAGTTCTGGTCTCACAGGCAAATTTACTATAAAAAAATCGAAATCTATTTGAGAGCTGTTTTTTTCAGAAAGTTCATGTTTTTTATTGGTCACCTAAAGACTGGCCACTTTTCATATCGATGTTTGCTTAATGATAAACCTGATTTAGAGTGAAATCAAGCCTAATGGAAAAACTCGTTTTCAAGGAATCGCACGTGTTTTTTTGGGCTTCGGCTCTGGGTTTTTGTAATTTTTAATGAAATTTTGATTTTCTTTTTGAGGTTTTACTAAATTTTTGGAGCCATATGGCATACACTCGTTGACTAAAGTGCAAGAGCTTTCGTAATGAGCCTTATTCAAGTTATTTAGTGCTTTGACTGGAAAGCTGATTGCTGTTAAGGTATTGTATATAGTTTTTCGAAATTTTTTGAACATTAACCGATCATAAACTTATTTTTGTAAACTGTAAGTCAGTCTCAGTATTGACAGGACCCCCTTCCTTTCTACTGCAAACAAAATTAAACTAATTAGCGGTTTCACTTTCTAACTATTGGTTTTATGACTTCGACGCCACAAGATTTCAAAAACAATTAAAAAAATCGGATTTTTTTGTATTTTCGATTCATGCTGAATTCTTATCACATTATCCTAATATCGATAGCTCCCATTGGTTTAGGGAAATATTTAAATCCCATTGACTTAGACAAGGAGTTCATTGGATCATAGATAAAGTTTTCAGAGAAAAACTTATGGTTTAAATGGCTTCGACCCTTTCTTATTGCACTTTTCTACTGATTTTTCGTTATTTTTTGCCTGTAATTGTTGTTGTTTTCACAGTTTCATTGTGATATCACATTGAACACCCACGCATAACAAACATCTCTGTCCTTCTATCGAGTAATTACTGAGCGTATTCATTGACTTCTCTTGAAAGCTATTGATCTTAATGTCTGTTAAGACTTTAAAAATAAGTTTTCGAAAACTTTTGAACATTAACCAATTTTAAACTTACTTTCGTGAATTGTAAAAAATTCTCAGTAATGACCCGAAGCCCGTTCTTTTTTTTCTACTGCAAACTAAGTATTTTTGGTTACCGTCTTTTTTCTTATTTTTGGTTTGTGACTTTGATGCCACAAGATTTCAAAAAAAAAACTTTTTGGTAATTTTGTATTTTTGGTTCCTGTTGATTTCTTATCCCATTATCCTAATATTGATTGCCCCATTGGTTTCGAGAAGACGTTCAAAAGAGCACAGATAAAATTTTCAGATAAAAAGTTATGCTTTAAATGGCTGAGACACTTTCTTCTCGCACTTTTCTAATGAAATTTTTGGCTTCTGTATTTGTTTTTGTTCTGATAGTCATAAGAATTATCGTAATATTTTATTGGTTACTCATGCATAACAAACATCCTTGTCCTTCTATAAACTCATAATTGAGCGTGTTTATTGACTTCAGTTAAAAGCTAATGATTTTATGGGCTGTTAAGACTTCAAAAATCCATTCTCGAAAAAATTTTTTGAACATTAACAAATCGTAAACTTATCTTCGTGAACTCTACGAACATCTCAGAAATTACCGGAACTCTTTCTTTTGCAGTTCAACAAAAATAAACCAGTTTGCGGCTTTGTCTTCTAACTATTGGTTTGATGAGTTCGATGCACGAGTTTTCATTAATTTTTTGAATATTTGATTAACTTTTGGATATGTTATTGGTTCTTGTAAAATCTCACCAGAATATCCTACTATGGTTAGTTGCCATTGGCTTAGAAAAGACCTTAGAAAATGATCATAGATAAAGTTTTCAAAGTAAGGCTTATGGTTTAAATGGCTTCGACAATTTCGTCTCGGACTTTTCTACTGAATTTTTGTTAATGCCTGTATTTGTTGTTGTTTTCTTAGTCAATGACTTATTGTAATGTCTTATCGTATCGATGACTTGCCAATAACAAACATTTTTGTCATTCCATCGAGGAACAACTTTTAAGCTCCCAATCGAGCGCTTTTATTGCCTTCCGTTGAAAGCAAATGAAATTAATGGCGTTGATACTACGCGTTTTCTCAGAAATTTCGTGGTTTTGATGTAATTGTTCATAATTTGATTTTTTGAAATCAAATTGATAAGAATAATTTCATGTTGTCAAAAATTTAATTGATAATAGAAAATTGTTTACCGAAAAGTTATTCTATATTGGCTTCGACACTTTTCTCGCTCAATTTTTTTGCGGTTTTTGCCATTTTTTAAAATCTTTAGGTAGGCGTAAAGAGATGACCGGTCTCAGAAGCTTTTAATTGAGCATTCAAGGATTGAGGTTATTCGAGGCAGTCATTTTATAAGTAACAGTAATAAAGTTAATGATATTAAACATTTTCATTGATATTTTAAAATTTTCAATTTTGTTCTTCTTTTCGTCAACTTCTAATTTATTCTCATCATTGAGAGGTACTATTCAATTGCTTGTATTTGAAAAATTTAAATGTCTGGTGATATCATGTTGTAACTGATGTTTTGTTTGGGGACAATATGGGTTTAAATAAAAGTTTTAGTGATGTACTTGTGTTTCCTTTTCTCTTCTTTTAGCCCATTCCGGTATTAACATATCCCAATGATTTTCATATGTGGCCCAAATGAATTTATTTTTTCTTTCACAATAATTTTAGCTGAAATTAGTTAGAATGCAAATAGAAGGAAGAATACATAGTTTTCTGATAATAGCTAATGATTTCAATGGCTTCAATAATTTGTGTTTTCTCAAATTGTTTAATTTTTTGACTTTTTCCTGCTTCTGTAGTCCGTTCCTATGGCTTAGTCTAACCAACGACAGGTACTATTGGCTTCATAGTGAATGTTCAGTAAATTTATTAAGAGTTATTTTAAAAGCTTAGGATTTTTAAGACTTTAGACATTATTTGTTTTCAAAAATGTAGATTGATTTTTGAGTTTCGCCTCATTATTTCCTTTTGTCGACTTTGTTACCTAGTCTCATTAAGGAAATATTCCATCTGCTGTTTAGTATTGACAAAGTAAACTTGTGTAGTCAAGTTTTTATCCAATTGCATTTTGGCGTTGTTACTAGGTGCGTTGAAATTTAGATATTTAGTTTTTGCTGTGAAATTTTTGTTTTTGCTTATTTTGTTGTTTGTTCTCTTTCTCGTAATTTTTTCAATGACAGATCTTATCAGCGCTGTAATGAGGCATGGCATTATGTAATTCAATAAGTAGTTAGTTTGTTAAACGAATTTTTAAACTCAAACATCTATTTTTGTTATCTCTATATTTGGTTGACAATTAAGTCAAAAGTGTAGATGAGATCGGGTCGGAACATCATGTGCGAACGCACATTAACGAGCATCTTTGTAATTTTGAGGAATCATTGACAAACGAACCAGCTGAATTGGTTCTTCAAAATGAAAGTCTTTGTAAATGGTATATCACATATCTACAAAATTTTTTGTTTCCTATCGGTTGAAATTTTTTCCTTCTAAATGGTTCCCATTTCAATGTAAGTATGACTCTCTCTCTCTCTCTCTCTCTCTCTCTCTCTCTCTCTCTCTCTCTCTCTCTCTCTCTGTGTGTGTGTGTGTGTGTGTGCGTGCGTGTATGTGTGTGTGTGTGTTGGTGGGTGGGTGGGTGTGTGGAGGGGGGGAGGTTGTTCGTATTTAGTTGATTACGACAGAAGATTTAATTTGTTTGAAGGAGACAATGCGATGCAAGCGTGGCAGAATGTGGAAAACTTTTAAAGAATCTTCCCTAGGCAAACAATTTTGATCTGAGAGTGAGCTGCAATAGTATAATAGTGGGGAGAACAATTAATCATTCTCACGAAAATATTGGACAACATAACGTGCTTCAATGGGGGGAATCTTCACAAAAAGCTCAACGTAAAAATAGACCGCAACGATACTAGTTTTGAATAACTAGAACCTCTAAGGGGAGGATTTTAATTAAGTTAAAGTGGGGCTAGCAAGGGGGGGGGATACAATGGGGTAAGAACAGCTCAGCGACGAGAGGACGTTTTAGAAATTCCTCCGATTGCAGCCCACCTCCTATTGGTTCATGCGCTCACAAACTCTACCCGGCTTTTTATTTTACGAGTAGCTGTGGTAGAATAATAAAGCTTTCAATGAATGTTTCTACGAATAAGGCAAGTTTCAATGAGAAAACAACATCATACCGTGTCTGCATAAGTGTCCTTTGTATTTGTTCTGAAAGTGTTCTTCTGAATACTTATTTTTCGTTTTTGAAACTGTTTAATGAATATTACACTGTTTTTATCACAATCGAGAAACAATCAATCGCTGAGGTGAAGACGAGTTGTTTAATAACTTTGAGAGGACAAATATAACGATGTATTTATGTTTTTTTTGCTCAGCTCTCGCTGCGATCGCTACTCTTGCATAACTTACGCCACACTGCATTTGATGAGAATTTTTTAGCCAGTGTTTTCTCGCCACTCTCCATATGACAACAGTGGCAAAAAATAGTGACGTAAAGAAGGAATAATCTAATAGAAAGACAGAAATTGACAACTTCAGCTTCTTGTTGTATTCATTGGGCGCTAACAAGCTATTTCACCGGTATATTATGCAACGCGAGTTGACTAAACAAATGAGAAAAAAATCGACAAATTTCTAAAGGGAAACAACCACTTAAAATTCTGCCGATAATTACTAAACACAGCACATTTGATAGAAAAATCTAGCCCTATCACTATTCTGCTGCAATGAGACAGAACGTATTGGTTACGTGACCCTGGTGAAGTCACTGAGAAAATCTGGCATTCATCGAGAATCACAAAGCGGTTCGAAGTAATTTTAGCAAAGTCACGTAACCATTTTGAAACACGCGTTGTGTAAGTTCAGTCAAAAATTTTTTTTTGCAAAATTGATTAAAATTTTTGATTACGAAAAGAGTACAACTTTCAGGATCTATAACCCCATCCAGTTAGTGCTTAAAATTACACCCATATACTGTAATTTTGCTCTCGTGCTAGAACGCTGATCAAGATTCTGGAGGTTAGGTCTTAGTTGATTTGGGGGAACCGAATAAATCCTATTATTACATTAAAAAACACGAAAATCACTTTTGCAGACAATCATCCTTTTTCTTTTCCCTGTGAAAATTTTTTGATGAACCGTTTTAAAGTTTTTGATCTTTGAAATTTTTTCGAGATCTTTTCCGTTTGAGTCCTCCAAGCACAGTGAATGCATATTATTTGGAACTCCCGTTTGCAATGCTTGCGCCAAATTTTTATATAAAGATTTACAATATAATATAACATGCTCTGTAATTGAGGGAGCGTAACGTACTAATGGAGAGGGGCTTAAAAATCTGATTTTTCATATATATATATATATATATTGCATTTTATCGAATTATCTTTGTTTCTTTCTTTCAAATAGAAAGAAAGTGTTAATTTTCCACAATCAAAGAAGGCAGACGAGGATACAACACTGACAAAAACGACTGCTGAAAAATTTCAACGGGTAAAAAAATATCCGGAGAAGTGAAAAAATAATCGGATCTTCAACTCTATCGAACTTCGACATGTGCTCATTTAGTGGGGCTGTATGTAACAACTCTACATTCAATTTCAAATGAAAGCACATTTTTACACATTTGTATACCGTAAGATCTGGCACTGTATGAAGGAAGATCTGGCATTCTATAATCTGGTACTGTTAAGATCTGGCATTCTAAAACTTGCACGTACGTGTTTCAAGCTTTGTTAATTAATTTTTTCTACGTTCAAAATTTCAACTTTTTCGGTTTTTTATTAACGTCTAGAATGAAATGGACGCCCAGAATCATAAACAACCATTTCGGAAATCACCGATCAAAAACTTCCATTTCCTTCTTTTAGTTACGGTCAGAAACCACCATGCCGGTTAATAATCACAAAGCTTGGACCATTTTGCCTAAAAAATAACGGTCAAATATGGCTGTTTCTTATCCCGGCTTGACAATTCAAAGTACTTATACAAGTATCATATATTACATCATATATGCAAATCATAAGGTATTTCTTAGTACAATATCCATTGAACCTAAGAATGGAACCTCAACTATACATGATTTTGCATAATTTTTAAGAGAAAATGTAAAATGATTGAGCTCTAAATCATAAATACTTTTTGAACAAAATCTCAGCTCTGAATTCTGCTGCAACGACGCACAAAACCTCCGTTAATTATAGTTGTTTTCAATGCAATGTTTTTTGGTTTTATTAAAGGCGTGGGCTAATGTAAGGGGTGATTACGTCAGAGGGTGAGATGAGGACAGAGGAGTTGTGGTGCATCCTGTGAGTGGTGAGTTTGTAGTTGTAGTGATCCTCAAGGTCAGTGACCTTCTTCAGTCTCTCCTGTAACTTCATCTCCCAGTTCTTGAATGGAGTGTTCACACCTGTTCAACACAACACCAACACAAATTATGAAAAAACGACTAATTTTTGCGTTGGAAAAACGATCAGAATCACGATGATACCGAAGATTTCTTTCATTTAAAAACGACCATAACGAATCATACTTACGTTCGAAACCGAACATACCAAACAAACCCAATATACCGACGATTTCTCAGAAGAAATATCAACGCAGTACGTGAAGGTTGGCGCAGTGGCAGAAGTGGAAGGCATGCAGGAGGTCAGAGGTTCGAACCCCTGTTGGGACGGTTCTTTTTTGTAAGAATACTGAGAACGCGGTGAAAATAAATAATTCAGGGGGGTGCAAATTTAACGGCTATATAAGGCTGGGGGGGGGGGGGCGCTAGCAGAAAAGATCCCGAACGAAGCAAAGAAAAAATATAGTTAATAGTGCCTATAGGGGTTTCGGCTTCCTCCTTGCTTCGCGGTACTTCAGAATTGGCGAACAGAGGTCAGCCAAGGCAGAAAGTTGTCCTTGGCTACTGACGGTGCTCAATTAAATTTACGGTTGCTCAGAATCCATCTTAATTGACCTTGAGTCTGAAAAGTTAAGAAAGCTCAAAAGGGGTGGTAGAAACAGCTATCAGTTAATGGCATCCCCTGGAGACACCACCCCCAAACAATTGCCACGTGAACTAATTAAAAAGCAGCAGTTTCAGAAAAACGTACCAAGGACCCCACCCCAAACAATTTTAGTTAGGGAAAGCAACTATTCAAGAATGGCTATCACAACCCAACAAATTATCACGAATGAAGTTCAATGTTAACATTGGTTTTTTCCCCCCGTATGAGTAATGAAAAGAGAGAAATATAATAACGAAAGAATGAATGAATACTTAAGAATCATTGTTGAATAGTCTTCTATGATGTGACGTCATTTATGTCGCTGAAATGTTCGTCATAAAATCATTGATTGCTCATTTATGATGTGACATTCTTTTTTATTCCAGTGATAAAAAGTCGTCACATCATAAATAGTAAATGGTTTTATGATATGCTTACATTTTAGTGACGAAAGCCAAAACTGAATAGCATGTTTTGCATTTGTGGTATAGTTAATCTTTCTATTAGATGCTGTTGACTCTCCCATTATAATGGGCGTGAAAATGTCTTCATTTGTTCATCATGAATTTCACAAAGGGAGGAGAGGAGGACTTCCTTGATGAAAAGAAGGCTGGTAGGGAGGGGGGGGGGGGGGGTTCCAGAGCAAAAGGACTAAACCTCTTTCAGGTATCTAAAAGAGATTGTCGGCAACCCATACTGAGATCCCAGACCGAGTTGAATTCTGATAAGCCTCGCTCTGTTATTTCGGTGATAAAATAACATGGACTACCCCAGATAAGCAGGATAGTCTATTTAGAGGCAGACTCTAGAGCATTTGATTGTGATCAGAAGTAATTTGGGTCTGGGATTGGATCTAGGATGGTCTGATGAGAGACGGTTTCCATCTGGGACTTCGGCCTGGGATGTAAAGGTTCAGAATTTTTACTCCCTAGAATGTTTTTGCAGTTTGATACTCGTCACAGATTAAAATTTTAAGCTATTCTGCTGAGAATTGGAAACTATTAGCTCACGCAGAAATGTTATGAAGGCATGAAAACACAAGTACGAACCAATGCTTTTCACGACAGTACAATTAATCACGACAGTACAAGTATGAGATTTAAAATATTTTAAAGTTGTTCAGATTAAATGCTTCCGCATTTTTCCGAACCAAGTTGTTGCTCCTCTGAACTGTTAAGCATTTTTGATTAAATGTTGTTTAACTCTTTATCAGCTTTTTTAACTTTTTGAACGTTTAAATCGCATCGCAGTTTTGTCAGGATTGCTTTTGTGAATGAACACAACAAGGATGTAAGTTTTTATTTAATCTTCGCATTTTAAATAGAAACACTTAAAAACATTATGACCGAATTTATCTGAAAGCTTTAAAACCACGAGACCGAAATGAATTTCAGGCTGAGAATGGCCAACAAAGTATATTGAAAATTGTTTTATAGGCTTAGATAAAGAATGTAACAAAAAACAAATCTGGGCACTTAGGTTGCCCGCCGTCAACAAAATTTTAAAAATTTTTAAAAAATAAGATTTATAGGCTGCTTTGCTGATTTTTCTGACATTTGTTTGGCTCTTAAATTGTTTACATTTTAGTACGGTTTTAGTACCACACTCCATCTCACGGAACTTGACAATGCCTTAATGCAAAAC
The DNA here is from genome assembly GCF_964194025.1 of Convolutriloba macropyga. Lineage (NCBI taxonomy): Eukaryota > Metazoa > Xenacoelomorpha > Acoela > Convolutidae > Convolutriloba > Convolutriloba macropyga. The sequence continues at coordinate 44,036,764 of NC_134469.1, forward strand.
TTTCGAAATTTTGAAACCGCCATTTTACTTTAGATGTTCTAGAGATGTTTTCATCTAAAAACTATCCGGTGCCGTTAATGTTTTATTCACTTTTCTATTTGGTCAACTTAGGCCCAAGTTTATACAAAACAGCTAAAGTAGTTTATGATAGTTTGGAAATATCATTAGGCAAAAAAGACTGTATACTGACTGGAACTCAAATTAAAATTTCTTAAAGTTCCCACATAATCAAAATCGGCTCAATCTTCAAAAAAAATTTGCAAGATCTTGCAAAAAAGGATTATCAAAACAAGAACACGTAAGAAGACAACAATCATGTGAGCATTTTACAAGGACTTACAAGATAACCCTCCCTTTGAAAGACTGTTGTAAGATAATAGATTTTTTAACACCAGCTATAAGAGGACAATTACTCATTGCAATTCGGACACATAGTTGTTGCTTATTCCCTCTAGTCATGTTTAACATATTTGACCAGAAAAATTAATGGAAACATAAAATTAATAAATACCAAAAAAAGTGAGAGCGACGATTAAATTGATCAAACTTATTCCAAATTATCTGAACCGTCCCATTAGGAAACAGTTGCCTGCTAATAGGATCTCAATGCACATATTATGAGGTAACTGAAATACTAAAGACAACTGAAATATGATTAAATAAAGAGAATTGCACACTGACTGAAAAACCTAATTTTTGATTCCACAAAATTTTGTTCTAAAACAGCAATCCAAATTGCTTCAATCTCCTTGAAAAGGGAATTATGCATGTTTTTATAAATTTTTGAATTTCACCAGTGTGTTAGCCTCAGTGAGATTGCCGCTCTGCTATACAACGCTTTGTGAAAAAATTGGAAGGCTAATAAAACTGATCATTTACGATTTTCAATAAGAAATGAAAAAAATTGTGATTCTGGGTTATAATCGATACTTACATGTCTCAAATGATATTAAAGATAACGTAAATTAGATTTGTGAACAAAACTTGTGCTGAGTGTTAATATGACCTCTCTATGAGCGCTTTAGAACTAAAACTTGCATACATGTCTTGCCTCAAACTGATTTCCACAATTTAATTCCTGCACTGGTGTGGAGTTGGTTGAGTAGTTGTTCGATGTGAGCCATCTTTTTTGGTAGTGCTTCCTATCCATAAGAGTGGTATAACAGCTCGAGATTTTTCTATGGGGTCAATGCTTAAAAAATTGTTACATAAAACAGGTGTATATCGGATAACCGAAATTTTCTACATTGTTTTAACGTGAAAATTAGTGTCATTACTTTACTACTAGATCTAAGCTGCTAAAAAAGATATATAAGCGTGCGTTAGGCTAAAATTGGCCTTGAAATAAGAGAGTTTCCCATAAGGGATATATAACGTCAAGATTTGCAATTTCGTCAAATGTTTCTCAAAAAGTTATTCCTATTTGAAAATATAATAGAAATTTGCTGGTCAAGGAGTTGCTCAATGTTACCCATACTGTTTTGGTTGTGCCTTCTGTCCATAAGGATTGTAAAGCACCAAGTTTTTTTCTTTGACGTCGTCGGTTAAATTTTGCTGGGTAAAATGTTTTTTTTTTAAATCGATTTTTTGTTAAATGTCCATCCATTTGCGCCCTTACAGGGACCTTCGCACGTGTGCTGTAAAATATTTGTGCTCTGTTTCTTTGCTTTTGTGACTTGCTATAATATTCTTGGCCTATCCAGGATTTTACATTTAAGCTATAATTTCCCGGGACTTGGAAAAAGCCTCCATTTTTGCTTGTTCTGCAAGAAAAATCAGTAACAAAAATTTTGAGAAGCTCATGAGAACTCACGAAAAACCCAAGATTCTTTGGATGCCTTCTTTCTGTTGTTATAGAAAATTAGTTACTGTAGAACTCCCATAAAATGGAATAGCTGTAGTCATAGAACTTTCATTTATTGCAAGATTTTAGTTTTACCAATCTTTTAAAATTTTTTTTGATTTATGAGGTCAATGGTTCACAATATGAAAATTCTATGATTAAAACTTTTTGTCAACCCAGGATTACACTAAACAAATGGCAAAACTTAATCTCGACAAAATAGTTGAAAGGAAGCAAGCAAAGCAGTTGCACAAAATACTCCAAAATAAGCATCGGGCTAAGCGAATTGATTGGATATCTATTTCATCTATACAAAAAACTATTTTTTTCACCGACATCTTTGTCAGTTATTAGTTTTTTGATATTTTATGAATCTGATAAAAGCTTGTTAATGGAAATGAAAATCACCTTTGTTGGAAAGGGGGGTCACTCATCAATTTTCCCAACATTTTCTCATTTTTTCAGAACCTGTTTATAGAACAGACCCACCTTCGTTAAGAGTGAAGAGGGGGAGGGACACTGGCTCCGGCATGTGGAATATGCGCACAATATCTGTCTCCCTCTTCATGTTGCTCACATACCAGTTGAAGGCCCTCTCACTGTCTGGACTGCCATCGACGGGTATGAACACTTTGCGTGACTTCTCCTTTTTCTGTTGTTGTTGACTGCCCGTAGAATTAGAGGACGAATCGCCACCACTACTTGACATTGTCGATTTGTTCAGCTCTGGTGGAACGAAAGGAGAATCTAAACAGGGACATCGGTTTCCAGGTGAGTTAAATTATAAGGCAATCAAAAACGCTCGTGGGCTGTACTGGCACTAAATATAATGAGGGGTGTAAGCAACATTATCTTGACAACATGAGTTTGACATGACCTTTACAATATGAGCTTGACAATCGAAATCCCACCACAACACAATTGTACAACAGATTGGTTACTCTTTTCTTTAACTCATCACTGGACTTCGGCAATAAGGCGCATCAAATTTTACGCACGAAATGCCACTTGTGATATGGCATTTCAGAATTTGTCCAAATTATTAAGTGATTGCGTAAAGCTGTCTGCATCAGCCTTTAGGATTTGAAACATTCCAAGTGAAGCCAAACTTGAAACAGCTTCATCAGAAACAAACTAAGAGGATAATATTTGCCAAGCTCTTGGCATGTTACAAGACAAGAAAACATCAAGATATAAACGAATATGAAGATCTTTGGATGTATGCAAGATCCGGGCCAAAAAGTAAAAAAAAGATTGATCATGACATGGTAAGACGTACCAAGTTGTCAAGATTGAGCAGCACCACCAAGCATGATTTTGCGATTTAGAAATAATAAGATGAATCAAGAGTTATAAGGCTTTCTCAAAAACTATCAAGAGTAATATGAAGCATTAAAGTGACTTGAGCTAATTTTTTGTTCTACATGGAACCTCAAATTATGAATATATATATATATATATATATATATATATATATATATATATATATATATATATTTATCTTCTCCATTTGTTCCCCCAGTAAGATGCACAACCCCAATTACAGAGCACTCTATATATAAAATGATTATTTAATATTTTATATATATATATATATATATATATATATATATATATATATATATCATGCAAAATGGAAGTTTTGCGAACAATTTCAGATTTCATTTGTTGTTGCTTATACATCTTTAAAGAGGTTACAATCGTTATTATCACCATTTATAACTCCCCAGCTGACTGCAAATATAGACTCAGTGCAAAATTGTTCTGCAAAACTGTTCAGGAGATTGTCAGAGATGTCCAAGAATATCAAAGATCCATTCGTTCCTTTACTTTCTTTTTGAATGGTGACATTAACTCCACTCACACAGATTGGCTGATTTTAAGTAGTAATTGATCATACGAAAAAGCAGTTTTGAACGGATTCAAAAAATTGAATATGTCATCACTGCAATCTCATGCAAGCTCGCTGGACATTTTTCATAGTAACAATGCTAACTTGTGTAGCGAAATATTAGAGGAGAAATCGTTCTCAGATCACAAGTAATTCTTAGCTGAAATTTCGATTGAATATGCTGAGCCTTGCCTAAAATAAAACGTTTAGAATTTGGCAAAGCTAATTGGGACGAATTTACGATCAATTTTAATTTTCCAATGTCTTCATTTGACTCAAATGATATTATTGTCGACTCCTTTTTACCATAAATTAGAACTTGCGTCTTCTATTGCAATTCCACTCAAAACCTCTAGAAAAACCAATGCGCCTTTTTATATGTCCTCTAACAGTATCCATTTAGAAAATAAATTCAGAACAGCGGCGAAAAATACACAAAACGCAGAGAAAATTTCACGACTTAGAGAAGAATTATCCATTTCTCTAATTAATGACAAGAAACATTTCGTTGAAAAAAGTAAAAACTGGTCAACAAACAATGCATAAAAATAATGAGACAAATAACAAAACAGCCAGCTCTGCCTGAGAAAATGGTGTACATGGAAAAATAAGTTTTTGGGTACAAAAGCACTGCAGAATGTTTTAACAATTTTATCGCTTCTGTTTTTGTTCAAGACTATTCTGAAGTTGTCATTCCATTTAATCAAATGCCAGAAATATTTCTTGATGACATTCAATTTAGCAAAGTGACTCTGAGCGAGGAAATAAAATACATACATAGTGGTGCTAACTCTTCTGATGGAATCAACCCAAAAATTTTGAAGTCTGTTGACCGTACATTTCGAATCAACTTTTGTTCATCTTCAGTTGCTGTGTCAGCAAATGTGAGTTTCCAGTTTGTGGAAAAAAATGCATGTACGACCCCCGTTCATGATCGGTAGCAAATTAGATATCAAGAACTACCGACCGATTGCCATGCTTAGCTCCTTGTCACTGATATTTGAGTTTATGGTGTATACACAGTTCCCAATCTTTCTGCAACCAAAGCTTTGCGTAGAGCAACATGATTTTAGGAAAAATCGTCCAAACATCACTCAATTACTTCTCTACTGCCGCAGGTTGTATTTAACTACTTGAAGCAACCAAAATGACAACGACAGTGTATCTAGACATAGCAAAGGCCTTTGATACCCTTAATTATAATATCATACTTTAAAAATTATGTCGAATGGGACTGACAGTGCTTTCTTGAGACTTTT